>NC_043001.1:105617718-105642718 GCF_006345805.1 Octopus sinensis | reverse complement strand
ATTAAATTTTTCTTGTAATAAAATACACTGACGATAAATCACTAATACACTCGTTAATATAATACTTCGATTGGTGAAGATAAATCAATATCGTTTAATTTCCTTCCTTGTATCTTTTAACATACTCTAGCTAATCCGAGAACAAACCCATCGAAACGTTGTAAGGAGGAAATCAACATTTTCGCTCTTAGGATAATCGTTGTACCTTTGTTCTTACAATTTCTCGTTGTGCCTTTCTTTTGAAACAGAAATTAAACGTCCTTACAAGTTGGTTAAATTCTTCGTAGTCCTATTTTGTCAACCCATAGAGGATAAAATACAACCTCGATCTCAGCGGAATTTGAACTGAGAACTTAAAAAGCCGAAATAAATGAAATTATTTTGTCCTCTCCGCCAACGATCCTGCCATTTCCTTGTATTTTCTTTCTTTCTTTTGTTATATACTGCAATCTCATATATGCTTGTTCATGAATAAAGTTTTCAAACAAATATTGCAAGTAAACACTTGTAGTTTCAAGCCTGTTGAAACGAAAGTGAGGAAAACTGTGTATCAATGGATTGAACAGAGAACATTAAATTGCTTCATATTATGTAATCTATTATTGATTTTCATTTTTCACCAAATATATAACGGAATTCTCTGCCGTAAATATAAACTCGAAACAATTTAAAGATACAACATCGATCTCAATTTTACAAGTGCACTCTCGGGATCCATCCCCAAGTCTTCATTCTCATGCTTCTATTATTTATTAATCTTCTGTCGATTATCTTATTTCGTTGCAGAGCTGAAATTCTTGCACTTGATTTTACATAATTGCTGCCTTAACGTTTTTCTTGAGTGTCACAATGGATTACTCGCTTCACAAGTAACTTTAATGACTTCGACAATAAAGGCTGTAACTGGCCCTCCCCTCATTCAATGCACATCGTTATTGGAATGACGTTCTGATTAATTAGCACTCTGTAAATGATTATCTTTGATGGAGATCAAAGTAAGAAATAATTATAGATTTGTGACGAGAAAATATCGACATAGAAAACCACATATAAGAAAGAAGTTGAACAATTATAATGGATGGAGTTGTTCAAAGAATGAGAGCAAAATTTAGCGATGGAGCAGATACAAGGAAAGAAGACAACTGCAACCAAGCGACAGACGACGCATTTAATGTGAACTAAAATGTCAGACAATCATGATACAAATGTGACAGAGGTGGGATGGAGAAAGAAGAAAGGAAAAACGGGAGAAAAAGAAAAGAAAAGCAAAATCATATGGAAAACAAACGAAATAGCATAAGGAAAGCAGTAGAGTGTATTTTATAGAAGCCGCTTAAATACTTCAAAAATATGAAAGGAAATTGAAAATATTGAAGAGATAGAGAATATTAAAACAAAAAGTGAATATACGAGAAAGAAACGCCAAATTGCTAATATCGGAAAACTTTAAAGGAACGCAGAAACATTAAAAAAATGGCTTCTTCTTTTTCGTTGTGTTTTTCCTTAGACAAAGCAGAGTATGGCGGGAAGGGGATAAGTGTGGGGGAAGGTGGCGAGGATGACAGGTTCAGTAAACGATAAAGAAATGAAAGGGGGTAATACTTTGAGATTCAAAGACGAAGATATAAAGGGATGTGACTATGGATGTATGAGTGTGTGAATATGGGAATGTGTGTGCGTGCACATGTTTGTATGTATATAAATATATATATAGTTGTCTGTGTGCGTGTCTGTGTATACACACACACACATAGTGCAAAACCTATTTTGTTTTTAGAGCGTAACAAAACCAAAATGCTCTCACTTTCAATATTCTCACTCTATATATTTGTTTGCATGTCTTTGCATGTGTATGTGCACGTGTATGCATAAATACACTCGCTACATATTTCATAATATGCTTGGAATATGTTGTGTGCATCTGCAGTTTGACTACGACCCTAGATTTACTGGGAACTGTGATGTTTTAGAAATTTAGATGATCAGGCTAGACTATATATTGCTTAAATAAACAAATGTTGAAATATAAAAATAATATTTAAAATGAAATTACTCACTGCTCTAACATTCGTTTTCGTAATTCCTTTACTAAAACATTTTCAAAACGTTTTAATTTTAACATAGCAACTATTAATAGAGTATGTTACTAATCTATTAATTTTCTCTCTAATCATATAGAAAATAACATAAAAATCTTTGTATAAATAAGCATAATATATATATAACTTTCAAAATTTGGAATTGAAATATTAGTCTAGTTCTAAGAATATTGAAGGAAATAAATGTCCTACCAAAGGCGCCCGCGGAGAAGCGTCATTTGGGGCACTAAGAACAGACATTAAGTTCAAAACTAAATTATTTGACAACCGCTTCGTAAGAAAACGAACATGCTCCTCCCTACGCGGAGAGCGTCACCAGTTCCTTGTGTCGTGGAAGAAGAAAAGCTAATTATTAACAGTTTTAAAGCTGCAGACGTGTTATATTGCTATGCTAAGATCTTTTTATAGATTATTCAGTTATATGGCCGACATTATAATATGAAAACAAATGGCTTGCTCAAATGCAGATTTAATCTGATGCGGGTCTTTGGACTTCAACGAATCATAGACTGGTTCAGAATCTCCAGTAGAAACCCATGAATTGTAGCTAGCAATTCGACAAAGAGACCGACAGAATAAGTACAAGGATTAAGAGAAATATTCTGAGGTCGATTCATTCAATTACAAATCCAAGGTGATACCCCAGCATGGCCGCAGCTTAATGACTGATAAACTAAAGCGTATATATCTTAACAGAGAGATACAGACATATTTACATATGCATTTAGATAGATAGAAAGAGAGACAGACACGCAGACAGATATATAGATAGATATATACATAGATAGAAAGAAAGAAAGATGCACAAACATATATCATCAGTAGTTCATATATCCAAAAATGGAAACACATTCTGAAGCTATGATACAGTTATATATTTTCGGGAAAACCCAAATTTATGGTCGCTTAACGAGTGACCTTTGGTTTCGCAACCATAAAGTGCTTCGTGGTGTAGGTGACACGTCTGATTTAAATTGAAGCCTGACGTATCGTCAACATTTCTAACCGTTTTATGACGCAAAACCAATGATCATTTTATGACCTGGCATAACCTGTAGCTTCAGAATATATATATATATATATATATATATATATATATATATATATATATATATATATATATAAGGAGTGGTTGTGTGATACATAATTTATCGACCACGAAACGATGAAAGGCAAAGTCGACCTCGGCGGAATTTGAACTCAGAACGTAAAGACAGACGAAATACCGCTAAGAGTTTCGCCCGGCGTGCTAACATTTCTGCCAGCTCGCCGACTTATATTAGAGAATCTTTTTTATTCTCGGCACAAGGTCCGAAATATTTGAGAAGGTGGAAAGTCGATTATATCGACCCAGTTCGCAACTGGTACTTAATTTATCGACCCCGAAACGATGAAAGACAAAGTCGAACTCGGCGGAATTTGAACTCAGAACGTAAAGACAAACGAAATACAGCTAGGCATTTCGCTCGGCGTACTAAGTAAAAATTAATATTCAAAATGTGGTGGCATTGCAATTTTATTATGAATGTTCGTTAGACATGTGAGCAGTTAAACTGTGATTTGTGCAAAAGTCAGTTTAAAAAATACAAGAGCAATACATTTCTAATTATATTACCAGCGTTTAAAAACAAAATAGATTTACGAAAATTAAAATCAACTAATTGGTTCTATAACTGTTTCCATCTAGGGAAATGCAGATAATCACCAATAAATTTCCATTTCATGGTGGAATAATTGTTATAGATAACGTAAATATTGTTTATAAATGTGAAATATTCCTTTCTTCAACAACCTCTTAATCGACTTGAAATTTTCTCTTTGGTTATACGAGGCAAAAACCTAGGTCTGCATTCCATTTAAAGTAACAAGAAGGACGTTATTATATGTATGTATGCATATATATATATATATATATATATATATATATATATATATATATATATATATATATATATATAATATATATATATATACAGTGTACATTTAAACACATAAAGAATCCATTCGAGGAAAACAAACACGCTAGAAAGTACAGCTAGGTTCTATAAGCAGAAAGTTAGGGATAAAATTCGACAGGAACGAAATGAAAAAATAACATTTTACCATCTAGTTTCCGGGACCAATTGGTTTTTGATTTTAGCTTAGCAAGTAAATATCATTTACCCGCTAGGTGAAATCATTCTCAACAGGTACACCCTAGATTAAATATATAAACACGTGGCGATCAAAGTATGTGCCTCTTGTTTATACATCATATATATATATATATATATATATATTATATATATATATATATATACATTCTGCGATTATAATTGTTATGATGATAATCTATAAGCAGAGATTATGAATACAGATCTCATATGAAGACAAACGCTTGCGATAACTGTTTAAGCACCCCGTCAATAAAATCTTTGCGGTAAATTGGCATTTACATACTGACAAGAAAAGGAAAATACAGTATGCTTACACCATCATATCACTGCCTGTTATAAATGTCTCTATGCGGCGGGACTAAATACACAACATGTACACCTATGGTCAGAAACAACGAAATTAAATTAATATATGATCCGCTATTGTGAAGAAAAAACATCTACAATATTAAAATAATAAAAATTCGAGCATAACATTGAATTCAAATGAATGTCAGTGTTGTTTTATCACGCAAATCAATTGCTTTATTCAAGTACAAAACCAGAATCATCTAAGTGCATCAATTAGTGCTATAAATGTTAAAATCTATTGTGTAGGCGCGCGTACACGTTTTTTAAGTTCAAGACAAAAGCAAACCCGTAGAATTAACTAAAACACTCGATCGATATTAGTAAAATAAATAACATTAGAATAAAATAATAGTGAATACAAAGTTGGAAAATTACATCTTTCTCAACGAAAACTTCTCTCGGAGAAGAAAATACCAAAACAAGAATTGTTACTTTCTGAAATAGTTTAGTTCTTCTCTTGGAAAGTGAACGTGTGCGGACTGGAATAAATGAGATATTTTTTTTTATGATTATTTGCATATTGAATGAAATGTAATAAACAAATTATTATTCCAGACCACGACTCTAGGCATTCAGCTGCTTATTAGTGAAACCAACTGAAAAAAAATGTAAATGATTGAAGTTAAAAGTGCCATTTAGTGATAGGTAAAATTTGGCAATGATTCAGGAACTTAGAAAATATTAAAAAAATATTATAAACACATAAATCAATTTGTAGAATCATTAGACCTCATCGTCAAATACTAAAGTGTATTTATTATAGCCGATAGATGAATATGTCGCACTATGCTGGAATGTTGCTATACATATCAGCTTATGTTTAACAGGTATAAGTTCGCTATAATAACATAAACCATATTCTGTAGCAGACACCGTGTAATTTTAAAATTTCTCTTTTAATTGTTTCACATATTAGGCAGCGGCCACGCACGGGAACACCCCTGAAGACGTCTTAGTAGCAATGCATCAAACCCATTGCTAATTTTGCCAAACCGCTCAGTTATGGAGAAGCAATCACGCAAACAACTGCTTTTGGAGCAAGCTCAATGCTGGGGACAAGTGCACACACACAAACACACACCCTCTGTTTATTGCCGACAAGGAGTGGACAACACAAACACATATGG
The DNA here is from genome assembly GCF_006345805.1 of Octopus sinensis. NCBI lineage: Eukaryota > Metazoa > Mollusca > Cephalopoda > Octopoda > Octopodidae > Octopus > Octopus sinensis. The sequence goes on along the minus strand of NC_043001.1, from coordinate 105,636,985 downwards.
GAATATATAACGCAAATAAGTAATTAATAAAAAATTAAATTCAAATAAAATTTAAAATATGATAATATGAATGAATAACGAAAATGAAAAGATGGAAATGTGCTGCTTGCCCCACCTTAAGCAGTATCATTTCCTTTTATCTTGGGAGTCTTTTTAACACGTTCAAGCCGTGTTTTTCTAACAGTTCCTTATAACCAATATTGTCAGTTATCCTTTTCCAGTCTCCATAAAGTTTCCAATATATCTCACCTTCTTTATATTTCTTTACTTCTGCCATTTGCTTTTCCGAAAGTAGCAGACAGGTGTACCACCCTACTGTATTTGTATAACCTTCAACATTCACAAATTTTGCTCTTTTCCATCTGTTGACTTACAAATCAGCTCCTTGTTCTCCGTCAATAAACATGCGTAACTAGATTCAAGGGGAGGGGAATGCATTTTGTGTGTTTTCTTGTGGTTGTTTTCCTTTTTTGGATTGTATAGGATGGAAATGGGTGGGTTCGATGGGGGCTAAACTTAGAAGGTACAAACAAGGACAGAGAAAGGGATTAAGTCAATTACATCGACCTTAGTGCGTAACTGTTAATTATTTAATCGACACCGAAAGGATGAAATGCAAAGTCGACCTCGACGCTATTTGAAATTAGAACATAAAGACAGACGAAATACCGCAACGCCTTTCGTCCGGCGTCCTAACATTTCTGCCAGCTCGCCGCCTTCTGTTTCTATTAATAACCGACGAGAATGCATCGTAGCTCCTCGCTCCGATATTCCGAGTTCTATGATGACAACATTTTACTGTTTATTTTGGATTATATGACACACAGACACACAACATAGGAGGTTTTATGTACAAATAATTATATGTGCTTGCCTGTGATTGTGTGTGAGCGAATGCGTGTGTGTCTAGAGACAGAGGTGTGGAGAGAGGTAGAATGAATATAAACTACAACACTAAAGAATTGAAAATCTAGGAACGATGTGGATGTATTTCCTTTTTTAAAGATATATTTGGAAGTTGATTTTGAGATCGAAACAAGCACATCAATATCAAGAGTAATGTTGCATTGTTAAACAATACTGCTGTTATAATAATAATAAAAAAAATCAATCAGTCACAGTTGTCTAAGAAAATCAGCTTCGAACATTTTTCAATTTCAATATATATTACATATTCAAGTTGTTTACTTCACACTTTTCAAAAGTTAACCTTTCGGAAGGAATGAATATATATAAAAAATATGAAAGAGGAAAAAAAATATCATAATGAAATGTTATAGATCATAAAATTTTCAAACGAAATTGAATTTGGTATCGTAAACTATATTTGATCATTTGTGAGATTTTTTTCTTTCTGTCTAGTAAACCACAAAGAAATTGTAACACATTTTCGCATCGAAGATAATTACTTTCAAGTCAGCAAGCAGTATATTTTACCTCACAGCACAATCTTCGCTGCTGTATATTCATTTTCTATTTTTATAGAAACTTGGTTATTTTATATAAGATAAAAAGAACTGAAAATATAGATTTCAATAAATCTCTATTGTATACAAAACAAGATTTTATTACTTGTTTATTTTTATTTCATAATTGAGTTATTTACGTTATTGTTATCTCAATATAAAATGAACCTCGTTGGAATCTACTCCCTTTACGTGTCATTGTTTACTATATTCGTCTACTTTATCATTTCAATATTACAATAGAGACTAAAGTAGCGAAAGTATCGCATCTCTCGCTGCATATATGTATTTGCGAATTCCCTGTTGATCGCTAATTTTTTACAATTACGATCTCATGATGTTGTGTGTACCGTGGTCGCTGTCGTAGTTATAATTTTAAATTATATTTCAAATGATACTCACGTGAGTTTTGTTACCAAACATTCAGAAGGTAGCGAATAATTCTCGACGAAAGTGATTTCAGAATCATTATAGCTGGAAGCATCTTAAATTCTTACAATACTTCATGAAAAAAAATGACAATTCAGGTCCAAACCAGAGGTGGAATAAGCTTTCAAAGATTTCTTAGCATCAAAGCCAATAAGTTTTTATCAACGAAGCCTTAAAAATTTCGTTGATCTTTGACAGCGATGCATAGATATTCACGGCTCCTACTTTGGCTAATCAAAACATTTCTATTGCTAATTTTCCAGAATAAAATTGTTTCTGAAACCGGCCATTATTTTCAGAACAACCAATATATATATATATATATATATATATATATATATATGTGTGTGTGTGTGGTGTGTGTGTGTGTATGTGTGTGTGTGTGTGTGTGTGTGTATGTGTGTGTGTGTGTGCGCGCACTTACACACACACACACACACACGCTCACACACACACATACACACACATATATATATATATAGATAGATATAAATGTGACCAATTCATCGGGGTGTCCAAGGAATACTAAATTTCATATGTCTGTTATTAATTACTGACGACATCAGGAAAACGTTTACCATTTTCAAGCACAACCTATTATAATGCAAGCAACATTTCATAATATCCTTTTTTTATTACAAAACATCAGACATACGTTACATTTTATAATTACCACTAGGTATCATTGAGGTGCCATCTACTTCTCCAGAAATGCTTCCATTGTTTGTACACACCATTAGACATAGAAGTGTTCAGTTTACAGACGGAAATGACAAGAAGGTAACAGGTGACACTGTTTGAGGATACACATTCTTATTGTTTCGCTCCTAATCAAATATGAAATTTGAGAGAATGAATTATTTCATAAAACAGACGACGACAGTGTGTAAACAGGAATCTCACACGCTCTTCAGACGCAAATCTGGAGTGTGTCTTAACCCTAACCGCTTTCTAGTCATTATAGTTTATATAGAGAAACTTTAAAAATATGATAAAGCATAAGAATTGGCGTCAAATAATGAATTCCTTGACTTCGAGTTTCTTAATAGCTAATACATCTGCGTGTTTGTGACAGAATCAATATTTACCCAGTCTAGAGAAACAATGAAACTAATGGTGTTATTTAGCTTTTATATGCTTTGCCGTTCGGAAATTGGATAATGTGTTTCATACCGAATAGATGAAGTTGTAGTTACTTAGTCATTAAATTGCGACTGGGATACAATAAAATATTTCCCTCTAACAAAGGTTCTAATCCTTGTTATACCCAATGTATACTGGAATGAAACAGTATACGTTTGTATGAAAGAAATGTAATTTCTCACTGATAGTAAATATAGTTTTGAGTGACTGTGTAGTAAGAAGCTTGCTTCCCAAGCACATGTTTCTGGGTTCAGTCCCACGGCGTGACACCTTGGGCAGGTGCCTTCTACTATAGCCTGGAGCCGACCAAAGCCTTGTGAGTGGATTTGGTAAAAGGAAATTGAAAGAAGGCCATCGTGTATATATATATATATGTGTGTGTGTGTGTGTGTGTGTGTATTTTTGTCTGTGTTCCCCCACCATCGTTTGACATCGTTGTTGGTGTATTAATGTCCCCCGTAACTTAGCGGTTCTGCAAGTCTAGTACTTTGCAAGTACTAGACTTGCAAAGAATCAGTCCTGGGGTCGATGTGTTCGACTAAAGGCGGTGCCCTAGTATGGCCGCAGTCAAATGACTGAAGCATGTAAAAGAGTAAAAGATTTTACTCAATTCTATCTCGCTGCAAATTCGCTAATCTGAGGTTACCGCCAAATTTACAAAATCATTGCTCCTGAAAACATTATATGCACTAAGCAATCCTACTTAGAGTAAATATATGTAAAGCGGGGATTGTTATTATATGAAATCGTAGTTTTAAATACATTTGTAAGGTGGTGAGCGAGCAGGCTCGTTAAACAACACGGGCAAAAAGCGTAGCAGCTTTTCATCCGTCTTTCCTTTCTAAACTCTAATTTCGGTACGGTTGACTTTACCGTTTATCCTTTCTGGTTCGATAAAATAAGTACCAGTGGAACACTGGGGTAGAAGCAATTGGCTTACTTCCTGCCCAAATCTTGTTGGCCTTATACCAAAATTTGAAACCAATATTAATATCTTTTTATCATAAATTCTGATGCTAACTGACGTGCCTTAAATAATAGAGGTGTTGATTGGTGTTCTTTTGGGTATATTTGCTCGTTATTTTTAAGCACGTCTCATCTTTGTAATAAACAAATGGATGTAATTCATCAATCATTTCAGTTTTGTTTTTCCTGATCACAAGAGAGAAACTTAACTCTGGCCAACCACATTACCACTCCTGCTTCACCATAATAAAACGCCCGGTTAATCATTTATAAAATTAGTTATGCATTAGTAAGGAATCAATTTCTTGTTTATATTTTTATTGCATCTCATGAAATACCTTGCAAAAAAAAACATCATTAACCGGAATGTCCTTAATACAACTCCACATACGTGTACTTCCAAGATTTTGTTGTGATTTGATGGCAAACAGAAATAACTTCTGATTTTTATGGTAGTGGTTGTGGTGGTAGAAAAGATATAAATATTTGTTTTCCTGGACTAAATTGTTTTTATTGGACTTTATAAATTTTAATGAGTTAGCGCTTGTGAGGACAAGGCTGGACATTTTCTTTGTACATTCCAACCTACAAAAATTAAGCGATATTTTTTGCAACAGATGTCTCCATTTTTATTGACGATAATGTTAGTAGTGATGTTTGTTTCTCTGTTTTTGTACAAACGATATTTACCGCTGGTGGCGGTAATTATTTCCTTTGTTGTAGGAGTTCATAGTAGAGGAAGCTACTTATATTTCTCTGCAATATATATATATTAATTTTTCTCATACACTGTGGAGATCTTTACACTGATGATAGATAAATAGTATTCTCTGTATTTAATTCGTGTCTCATTAGCAAACGGTGATCATCTCTGTAATAATATGACTTACAACCAAACGCGCAGTACACTTTTTAGTTGAAAGCATTTACAAGGTTGGTTCCATTAGAATGCCGTCTTCAAATATTTTCCTCAATTTTTGTGGATGTAAGCATGGACCGCGTATGATTAAGCTGACAACCTACGTTTTTAAAGTCGACATGGCTTGCTCAGTTTTCGAGACAATAACATAACTTGTATGTTCCCAATCAATATAACTAGCATTAGTAATTTGTCTGTGAAATATTTAGCAGGTATGATGAATTATATTTTTATCAAAGGCAAACAATCATATCTAATATTACTAATATTTTATAAGGGTGCCTAGCCGGCAGAATCGTTAGTAGTCCGGTGAAAAATGCTTAGCGGTATTCCATCCGTCTTTACATTCTGAACTCAAATTCCTGGCGTGGTTGACTTTGCCTTTCGTTACCAAAAGGGTTAATAAATTAAGTCTCAGTCGAGCATTGTTATCAACATTATCGACTCTCCCCTCCTCCCAGCTTACTGGTCTTGTGCCAACATTTTAAATCAATATTACTGATATTATATTCTGTTTTATATGGATTGGCGTACTATATATCTGATGTACATTTAATATCTAACACGGTAATGACACTAGGATTCACATTAATTTCTAAGATGCACTCAAAGCCTTAACTTCGGCTTATGAATACACTTATTGACGATGGACCTCTCCTTAACAGAAACATATTCTATTGGTCTTTGAAGAATGACAGTGAAATACTAAAGTATAGGGTTAGAACTTAGAGAGCAGACCATCAAGTTGATTCTGGTCGATACCCAGAATCTTCCTGAGCCCGTCTTCATTCTTGCCTGCAACTATATTTCTATAGAACCCCAAAAGTCGAACTTCTACAGACCGCAATGTCCATCTCAAACAGGGCTGTGAGCGAACTGGAGGCACTTTAAGGGCCAGAATTCCTGCCTTGGTCTACGCTTCATCTAATCAAAGAGAGGGGCGCTAGAAAATCTAGTCTGACAAACGATGACTATACCTGCACCTACTCAGGGACACATTGCAGGTGTTGCAGGTTGAATGCATACCTGTGTATCATCAGCCGCAACATACCAAGAGAATAAAGGGACCGCTCGATAAATGGAACACTCTTGCGCAGGAAGCCGGAGAATAAATGCCCCAGTCTGTCTGAAGTGAACTGCGACAGGAAAGGACCTTCAAATGCTGATGCATAATATATGCGTCTACCAGCTCTGCTTGACTTTGTAGGGATCTTTCTCCCGGATCATTCCTGGATGAGACTGGATCACCCTTCTCCCCACCTCGTTCTTCTCTACTTTGATGTCTCGACCAAACCAAGCCGTGACAAATTTAACCAGATCTCGTCCGGAGTGCGACGACTCCGCTGGACGACATGGACCTACCTGGTGACGAGTTGCAGGACTGCTGATTTCTCAGGGTTGAACCATTTCCTGTTACCTTCTCATATTTCTTTAATATCGAACAGGCGTCAGGGACGGCGGCGTCACTGCCATCGTCGTCGTCGTCATAGTAGTAGTTGTAGTGGCTGTGGTGGTTGTGGCGGTGGTGGTGGTCTTGGTGTTTGTAGTAGTAGTAATGGCGTTGCTGGTGTTGGTAGTAGTAGTGATGGTGTTGCTGGTGCTGGTAGTAGTAGGAGTAGTACTAGTAGCAGTAGTAGTGGTGGTGTTGGTGGTGTTGGTGGTGTTGGTAGTAGTAGTAGTAGCAGCAGCAGCAGCAGCAGCAGTAGCAGTAGTAGTAGTAGTAGTAGTAGTAGTAGTAGTAGTAGTAGTAGTAACCAATAGTGACAGGTCAGCAGTTCATGAAACGTGCCTAATTCAATATCCCTTTATTTTTTTTTTCTTTGAGAGTTCAGTAAAAATTTGATTTTTCAGCAGCGGATCAACCTGCCATTTAACACTTAGCTCCACGCTATCAGCCATTTTATTTATTTTCCTAAGTATTTTCTGCTTCCGTAATAGAGAAAAGTTTCGGTTTTGATTCAACTGTCTGGTTTTTGTGTAATTTCATTTGTTCACAAATATAACACTTTGATCTCTCTATTAAAATCGTATCGATTTCTATTTTGGACACTTCAGACGTACAGAGAATAGCGGTATTTATTGAAACAAAGTGGATATGTTTACCATTTCTTTTAGTGCGAAGACGGCCCATTCTCTGCAAATTATGGATAATATAGTTAGAGGAAAGCTAAAATGAAACATCAAAATATATTTCTGATTTATGTTCCCTGTGTCAATCTTGAATAGCGGAATGCTAACAACCAATTATTGCAAGCTCAGCTAAGATATACCAGTTAGAAACAGATTTCTGACAGAAATTTTACTAAACAGGAAACTAACATGAACAACAGGCGTTTGTCATAAAGCGGATAACGCTTGGAGTTTCGTATTTGATAACAAGCCATCTCGTTTTAATGTGTTTGAAAAAAGATCAGGCATAGCAAAATAGCTTTGATGTTTTATCTCTCTGTCACTATTTCTCTATCGCTGTATCAGAATATCATTAATATATGTTTGTATATAACCACGTGTGTATATACATATATCAATATACACACATACGCATATATAAATGTAACATATGTATGTAGGTGTGTATGCAAGTGCATGTGTGTGCGTGTGTATGTGTATATGAATAATTGCGTGTGTGTGTGTGTCTGTATGTGTATTTATCGATGTGTGCATGTACGTAACTCGAAGTATAAATGCGTGGCTAATAACTGAATAAGAGTCATTATTAAAAAATTATAATCGTCGCCATCTTCCTTTTAGAATTGTTTGGAATATTATGAAATAATTCTTTCTATGGGCTGAAATGAAAGATGGAAAGAAAAGAAATTCAGAGCCGGGACTGAATCCGCGTTATGATGATAAATGTAGAGTAAATATTCTAGAAATGTCTCTCTCTTTTATGTAAAGAAGCAGACATGACAGGACGGATAAAAGTCTACTTCATGTCCATGAAGTTCTAGGTTCAACATATTTCGTGGACGTTTGGGAAAATTACGTTAATATAGTCTAAAGTCAGGTAAAAGCTATCAGTGAATCTGTGTTGTTGGGTGGTTTATTTCTTATTCTTTAACGGCACACTGTCTCTAAATTCCTCCTCAGCATCCCCTTCTGTTCTCTAGAATACTCAACCACTTCGTTAATACAGTTAGTGTGTCGATATCAAATATCAAGGCGGCGGTGTCGTTAGACTACGTTTGAGGGTTCCACAAGTTTTTGTTGAACAACCACACATGATATGCTTATAGTGATAAAATGCTTGTGTCCGCATAAGTTCACTCCCTCCAACAAATCGACATTACCTGTACAGGTGCAACGGGTGTCACATGTCAGATAATGACATGTGCCACATGCCAGACGATGAAATGATCGCAGATCAACGTGAAATAGAGTGCTTTGCTCAAGAACACAACACAGCGACCGGTCAGGGAATCGAACCCACGAGAGATAGATGTAGATATAGGTATATAGATATTGCAAACACACATATACCCATATCTACACACATATTCGTTATATGTGTCTAAACTCTCTATAGCAAAACTGACGTCCTATGTAATACTGCTTTCAAATTTTGGCACAAGGCCAGCAATTTCAGAGCAAAGATTCAATTACACCGATCCCAGTGCTCAAGTGCTACTTATTTTATTGACTCCGCGACGTGAGAAGCAGAGTCAACCTCGATGGAATTTGAACTCAGAATAAAAAGACAGACTAAATGCCTCTAAGAATGTTGCCAGGGGTTCTAACGACCCTGCCTGTTTGCTGCCTTAAAGCCTACATAATATTACAAATCGCGATATATTTGTTTTACATCTAGTTACTATGCTCTAGAAAATCAAGAAATACGTTTGTGGAAGGGCAGTCTCTGATTTTATACAGATAGTTAATTATATCACTAGAAATTGCTTGCTGTTCAAAGAATCTTTATATTTTAAAATTGAACACAGTAATTTCTACTCGCATCGTATATGGTCGCTAAATACATTATATAGTGGTTAGTTGTTGAGTTCTTTTCTCTTTTCCCGTTTCAAGAAAATGCGACTTGAGAATCACTATTATAATTGAAGTGGAGGCACATGGCCTAGTGGTTAGAGCAGCGGACTCGCAGTCGAGGGATCGCGGTTCCGAATCTCAGACCGGGCGAAGTGTGTGTTTATGAGCGAAGCACTTTATCTCCACGCAGCTCCAGCAGAAGGTAATGGTGATCGTCTCCTGACTCTTTCACCACAACTTTCTCTCACTCTTTCCTCCTACATTTTGCAGCTCACCTGCGATGGCCCGGCGTTTTGTCCAGGTGGGGAACCTATACGCCAAGGAAACCGGGAAACCGACCCTTATGAGCCAGGCATGGCTCGAGAAGGAACAAACAATAACAACATTATAATTGAAGGAAGTAACGAAACAGATTGCACAGAGACAGGTAGATACAGATATAAAATAATCATAAAAAATATCTTGCTTTATATATCACGCTAATATACGCAATATATTTCGATCAAGCAACTATTTCGAGTAGATTTCAGAATAGTTCTAAAATATATGACGTTGATTATTCTGCATGAATTAATTTTAACCATTATTCTCAAATTATTTCTTCGCAACTCGAAATAACAATGTGAGGAAAACGACAAGAAGAAGAAATGCAATTGCTTTCGGGATATCAAGACTTTCTAACGAATATCTGGCTTTTAGCCTTTGTACATTTTAAAGATGCCGTGAGGTTTTTAAAAAAAAGAAAACAGATAAAAATAATACCTCAAGCAATTTATAACACTTCACTAAATCATTAATCTATGTCATGTGGTCTTCCCTTATAAATCTTCGCATCGTTTATAACCTCAATGCTTAATAATGCCTAAAAGCGATGTTTCTATATTTGCAATGTGGACATGATATACCAGCAAGAAAGTCATAAGTGATATATATTTGTCATTTAGGAAATGTTTGCTTCGAATTATTTCTTTTACTAGGTTAATTTCGAGAAAAACCCGTTGGGAAATATTTTCATTACAAACTATAACATTCTCTAGACATTTTCTTTTTAAATTTTATTTTATTTATATATCTATTTATTGTGTGTCTTGAAAAAAAATATTAAATTCTGCAATTAGCGCAGTCAGTGATAAAAATATACGAAGCGAAGCTTATTGAAGCGTATGTAACTAAATTTAATGATAGTCGTGTGCGAATAAGAAGATCTGTTTATATAGTTGTATGTTTGTTTCTCTGTAAGAAACTATGTACACAATATTGTAGAAATTATTGCCTTTTAGAAACCACAAGGTATCGTTAATATATGGAATATTTCCGTGCCGTGATATGATTTATTTCTTATATCTTATGGCTTTATTTTAGGAAAGTGATTGAAACTCGTCTGCCCTTATACTAGTTGCAAGAGATGTGTGTTCTAGCTATGTAGAGCAAAGTGTAACAGAGTCCAATAAAAGAATTAAAAGTACCAAGGAATGTTCATTTATTTTAACTACGGGACCCTGCCAGTCGGACTTATAAATATAAAATATGTTGCGTATATTGTCGTGATATTTCTATAATTATTTTATCTATGCATCTACCCACCTCTCTGCAATCGGCAGCAGTTCTTCCTTCAATTATAATAGTGATAGGCAAATCTCATTTTGTTGAAAGAGAAAGGGAAATTAAATTTTACAACTAACCACCCCGTAATGTATTTAGCGACCATATTGTCATCCTTAGAAAGTTATATAACACAACGGTAACATCGCGAAAAGCATCTCAACATTTTCGTAATTCCAAGGATAAGCATAAACATGACGAAAGTGATCAATTCCGAAGTTTTGTATCGACTGCTGGCACAAGAAGAGCCATGAGAGAATGCAAAATTTGTAGAAGAATTCTTTATTTTGCTGTGATTTTTTTCATTTTACCAAAAGACTAGATTATGTATGTGTGCATGAGGTTGACAAAAATAAGTTCCTCTAATAAAAAAGAAATGATCATATTAATCAAATCTCGACACCAGATTCTCCAACTCCTCAGAGTAATTACTAATCAAAAGTTTTTATCTTTGGCGGTATGATGTTAATCATTTGTTCTTTAATTGTTTCAGTCATTAGGCTGCGGCCATGCTGAGGTACAGCGTTGAAGAGATTTAGTCGAACAAATTAGCACCAGTTCTTATTACGTTTTAATTCTCGTACTAATTATATCGGTATGCTTTGCGGGACCGCTAGTTTACAGGTACCTAAACATAACAGCACAGACTGTACATATATATACAACTTTTTTACGTTTATGAATTTTCATGTGTTTGTAAATTTTCCTATATTTATAAATTTTCGTGTATTTGTATGTATTAATGAATTCTTTCAATTTTTTTCATATATCATATAGATGAATGCATCTATGTATTTACTTAGTATACCATGGAGAATTTCGTTAATATGGATTGAATGAATATATACATCAGACTTTGAACTTGTTTTCTCCTATCCTTAATTATATATGTATTTATACATATACATACATATATATCTATATCTACATATATATATATATATATACACGACGGTTTTTTTTCCAATTTTTGCCTGACAAATCCACCATTCACAAGAGTTTGGTTGACACATAGATGTAGTAGAAGGCACTTGCCCAAGCTGCTCTGCAGTGTGACTGAACCCATAACCATGTGGTTCTGAGGCAAACTTCCTATCATGTACGTACGCTTGTACCTACTGATATACATGATTTTTGTCTATATTGGTGAGTATATTACTTGTTCTCTCAACAACATAATCTCCGTATATTCTTTACAAATCTAATAGTTTTTTGCTATTTCTGTAAATAACTCAATGATTCTTAAATTCTGTATATCCAACACGTCGATATATTTCCCGAGACTGCCATTTCGTTATCTCTGCTTTTCATATGCCAGAGGATTTCATTAATATTATTTTCGTTATCATATATGTTTTATAATCCACTGGTGCAACTGAACTATACTTTAATGCCATTGGATTTGCCATACAAAATGTTAATTGTCTCTGAGATTCACTAATTCTGAGGAGTTTGCTTTTAGCTGCATTAATATGTCTGCGTTTATGCTAAAGGTGACAAACTCGTTACGTTCTTTTCTTGCCATTAACCACATTTTTTTCTTTTGCAATAATCGGTGATTTTAGTGTAATATTTAAATATACACACACTTATCCACACTCTAATGTACATATATATATATATATATATATATAGAGAGAGAGAGAGAGAGAGAGAGACAGAGAGAGAGAGAGAGAGAGAGAGAGAGTTCACGAAAAAAACAAAAGACGAAGGCAGGTAGTGTAAAAAATAAACAGACGTATTAGTATAACGCTCAGGAATAGAAAAAAAGTCTTTTTACGTTTCGAGCCTACGCTCTTCTACAGAAAGGGACACAAAAATAACAAGGAGAGAAACAAAGAGAGGAAATGTGTGTAATGGCTACAGATCTATCATGGCGACTGATGTGTATATATATATGTATATATATATATATATATATATATATATACATGCCTCCATGTGTGTATATATAAGTACATATGGGAGTAACTTTCGTTTGCCATTGTGTTAAGTTAGATCCGTATAATAAAACGTGTCAAAAAGTAAAGGAGTCTGAGAAAGAAATTAAATGGAGTAAGTGAGAATGTCCTACACAATGAGCGCGTGAAACATTATACAAGAAGCCATTATTTGCATACAAGGCTGACGCAATGGATGTTGACAGGAAAGACCTCTTCGGGATTAAATCTAAACCGAGTTGTTTGAATGGTGAATGGTGCAAACATGCGCAGCTGTCAATTTCTATATCTTTCTCAAATAACTTAACCAACAAATACGAAGGCTCATGTCTAAAGAATTGCATTTCTTCTTTAGGTGATCGATAGAACGAACACCCCTCTTCTGAAATTGTATTGATCTGATAAATGACACCTCACCGCACTTAGCCAAATTGTATTCATGTCTTATTGCTAGTAGAGTTCCAGTGCGTCTCTTTGATATAAAATTCCTTATCATTTGAAATGTTATGCGATCTTAGCCAATACGAAATATTTAGGCCTGAGCTAACTAATATGCTCGATGTAGTAGACGCATTACATCTTCAAGATCCCTGCTTTATCATCATCTCTTATAAGTTCAATACTTAAGTTTCACCCGAAATTTGTTAAATTCGTCACAATTGATGACTAATATTTAATAGAACTACCTACATCCCCTGGTGAAAAGAAATGGCCATCAGCATACAAAAATAGAATATCAGTAAGTGAACAGGAGCTAGGATTAATATTCTCTTCAATGTTAAATTGCAAACCATATCTCGTTCATATAATATTAATTAATTAGGAGTTAATTAACACCGATATTAGTTTGTCTTAGTTAATACAATTCATTGTTCCTTTTCAACTGCTTTGTTATTCACTAGCGTTGCTAAATTTCAGTTGCATAGAAATTACATACATTTAGCTGACGAAAAGAATATAAGCATCAAGATTTATAAAGGAGATGCCGAAAATGCTTATAGTTTCGAGGTTTAGTAAAGTGGTATTCGAAAGAAATTGCAGCCGTGTTGAATTGGTTTAGGTGTAAGCCGTAGTTGAGTGAAAAGAATAATCGATAGGTACATTAGCTACCAAATAAGAACAAAAATTGACGGTTAGTAGGGCTAAACCGAAATCTAATAAGACTTTATTTTTTCTTTTGGATGATTTTCCCGTTTGCCACAGGAAGTTTACTAAGTAGAACGAATGTATAGTAAGAGTGTAGTAATTCAGAAAGGCGTCGCGGCCATTGAAATTTGCACTTCCTGGATGCAACAATCAAACAGATCAAAAATCGAGGGCGTCCCGGTGTTAATTACATAGCATTTGTCAAACATAATCTTATCAACTGAGTTTTCTAAACAGTTTTTTCCTTTTTTGCAATTTAAGTGCAAGTTGGTGATAATTTCGTGGTGATATTGCCAGCTTACTGGATATTTACGAGATATACGGTCGCAGAAATGTAAGCAAATTAATTATAACCAGCTGATGTAATATTGAATAATTTTTCAAAGAAAAATTCCTCAAATTGTCTCACACCGCTTATACAATAAACGGCTTAACACGCTGTCATATAGAACGTAATCTTAATTTAATAAGTTCACTTATTGGATGAATTCGTGTAGTCACTGTCCTGTCAGGTATATATTTAGAAATGTTTGTTTCCAGAGAAGAATAGTGAAGGCCCTCAACATTCAGCATTACATGAAAACATAAAGACCGTTTGGTTTGCAAATTCATTTCACAGCTTCATTTAGAACAGTTTTCATATCTGCAGGTATCAATGTCGATTCAGTTACAATTTGTATGTACAACACGGGTAAGATAAATATAACTTGTTGCATATATATATATAAATATATGTTCATATGCTTTACATGAGATACAGTGGCATTCGAAATATCAATTAGATTATCCAGAATAACTTCACACTGAAGCCAACATAAATCAAATCCTATTTCGATTTTCATTAATAGAATATCAGCCTATAATAAACTCTTCAAAATGAAGGAGCATACACGTTTTCTATTAAAAAAAATGTTTTTCCTCATTAAAATATAATTATATATTTGACGGCAAAATATTTATTATGCAATGAAAATTTCACAAGCGTTTTCTCTTTTACAGATCAGAGAATCGATTGATACATTTTTTTATCAATACCATCCCTGGCTGAAACTTCAAAGAATTCCGGAGATAGGGTTATGAAAACTTGTTGATAATGGATCAATTGATTATATGACAGTATCCGAGAACGCTAGTTATTTTTGATTAATAATCTCTAGCTTCATTTTTATGCAAGCATGATGATGATGATTGCATATGTGGATGCGGAGGTGATTTTGATCATCATCATCATCATCGTCATATGGGCTTTGTCATCATCATCATTAACCTGATGATGATGACAAGGGTTGCTTTTCGAAAATTTTAATTGATAAATTGGAGACTTCTTTCCTTAAGCTAGTAAAGCCGTTGCCTGGGACACATATAACCCTGTATAAGGTCCATGTTCTGTTATACTCCATATTAATATTTTATGAGATACAATTGTTGAGTATTTATTGAAGGATAATGGATGACATGTGAAAAATTCAGGAGTTTCTAAATAAACATACTTTGATATATGTGAAGAATAAACACGATACTGTTATCGGTGTGAATTTGTGTTTTCGCTCTTTATATTCTTTGAAATATTTTACAAGTATATTTATAGGCAGGCATGGCTGTGTGCAGGGGCGGACTGGGTCTAAAACATCGGTTGCCAGCAGACTAAGGAACCCACCCGCAGTTATAAAGGGGCCCACCTGCATATAAAAGGGGACCTATCTGCAACTTCAAGGGGGTCCACCCGCAACTACAAAGCTATCAATATTTTTCTTTTTGTAAAAACTATTCGTTTTATCTGTCTACAAACACAGCTAGGCTGAAATAATTAATGCATTCTTCCAGGAATGGATAAAAAATTCTCAAACTTTAGCGGATCGTCCCCTTAGATGTGCCCCCGTATATGGATTCCAGTAGCCCAGGGACCCACTTGCCATCGGGCAAGCTGGCAACGTGGTCAGTCCGTGACTGGCTGTGTGGAAAGGAAGTTGTTTCTCAGCCACATGGTTCTGGGTTCAGACCATCGGCACGGTAACTTGAGCAAGTGCTTTCCACTATAGTCACAAGCCAAGCAAGGCCTCGTGAGTGGATTTAGGAGACGGAAACAGAAAGAGGCCCATTGTGTACGTATGCGTGTGTGTATGTGTGCGTGCATGTGAGCGTGTGTGAATGTGCGTTGTGTCTATGTGCTTTTTCTTCTTCCATCGCTACTGCTTGACAACTGGTATTGGTGTTTATATTTGTACCCGTAACTTAGCGATTCAGCAATTTGTGCTCGATACAACAAGTACTAGCTTCAAAAAGAGTACTGAGATCAAAGCATTCGCCTAAGTTTCTCCAGGGCTGTGCCATAGTATGGCCGCACTTTAAAAACATAAGGGTTGAGGAGGAGGCATTTTAGAGAGAGAGGCTAGGTGATATTTAATTTATCGTCCGTAACATTGTAAAAGATAGTATTTCGGTGAGGAGAACTGAATGAAGCATATCAGAGACATATCCTATTTCCCATACTTCAGCGATGCAGTCATTCCATTATGTTCAGGTCAATTCTCAATAAAACTAGCGTGCACAGTGCTAGTTCTCTATATATAGTGCGGCGATATATATATGTATATATATATATATATATGTATGTATATGTATATATATAGGAAAGAGTATTTGAAAATGCAGAGGTCTTTTAAAGATGTTTATTGACTTGACCTGAGCTTCTCAACCATTGCTGGGATTTTTCTCTGTCTGTTTCTTTTGCATTAATTTATTCCAGTATTTGCCATGAAGGGGCTTTTCTTGCCATCATTTTATCACGGTCCGTTGCTGCTCTACTTTTTGTTTGGATTTCATTTGTTTCATAGCTTTTCTTGTTTCTTCTTCTTCTCCATCGTATTTGCTAGGCAGTATGATTTCTTATTTGTATTTCTCAGCTTTCTTAAATAGTGAGAACAGATTTTTGTTTTGCTCGTGTTTTGCAGCTACTTGTATCACTTTTCCTTCCTTCTGAAGTAGATATTTTTGCATTCCTATGGTGGTTATTTTATAATAATTTTCCAGCTGTATAAGACCTCTGTTGTTGTTATTATTATTATTATTATTATTATTATTATTATTATTATTATTATTATTATTATTATTATTATTATTATTATTATTATTATTATTATTATTATTATTATTATTATTATCATTATTACTATTATATATATATGTATGTACATATAAATATATATATATATATGTGTGTGTGTGTGTGTGTATATACGTGTATATATATATTCTTTTATTTTGTTTCAGTCATTTGACTGCGGAGATGCTGTAGTACCTAGGACTTATTCTTTGTAAGCCTAGTACTTATCTATTGTTCTCTATTGCCGAACCGCTAAGTTACAGGGACATATACACAACATCGGTTGTCAAGTAATGCTGGAGGGACAAACACAAACATACATATATATATATATATATAATATATATATATATACATACAATGGGCTTCTTTCAGTTTCCCTCTACCAAATGCACTCACAAGGTTTTGGTCGGCCCGAGGGTATCCTAGAAAACACTTACCTAAAGTGCCACCTAGTGGTACTGAACCCGAAACCATGTGGTCGCGAAACAAACTTATAATATATATATATATATATATATATATTATATATATATATATATATATATATATATATATATATATATACATATATATATATATATATATGCACATAGTTTCACAGATATAAACGTATATCGATAGACGCGCGCAAACAATGATACGCAAATAACTACGTGTCTGTGTTTGTATGTTTCTTTGTGTATTTGTTTCGTATAATCGTATTCTTAATCACACATAGTCATACACAAAGTGATGAATAGAGACAGGGTGAGACGATGAGCCACTTAAACATCGCAAACTCTATTTTTTCTCTTCCTCCAACATCAAACACTTTTACATATCTTAATTATTATACGTATATTTCCACATATAACCACACGCAATATTTCAACTTATTTTGTCTTTCATATTTTCCCGTCATTTTTTTTCAGCAAACAACATAATCGATAATGATATATAATCAATAAAAATTTAAACCATAATGAAAAGGACAGGAGAGGAAAATGTAGCAGAAAATCACTTACTTGAAAAATACAACACATAATAATGAAATATAGGTTCCATTAAAAAATGTAAATAAACAATAAGCTATTATATGAATGCTTGTGTGTCTCCTTATATGGGGGACAATTCGCTCTGTATGTATGCTTAAATATTCACATGAAAACAGTCATATCCATACATGTACACAGTCATATATATATATATATATGTATGTATGTATGTATGCATGTATTTAAGTATGTTTTGTGTGTATGTTGCAGCTTGTGTGTCTCTGTGCACTTCTACCTGTCTGTGTTACATCGTTTTTGTATGTCTCCTTGAAACAATGATTAAAATTTATCACAAGGTGTAATGAATTCACTGGCTTTGTGTGCTGATATTTACAGCTAATAAAGTCCTAGTTAGAAGATAATTTTACTTGTATTTTTATACATCCATTTATACACACACATATATATATTTTTTTCAGAATCCTCTTTCATCATTCATATCCAATATATCAACATTACTAAAATGATTGAGAGAAAAAATTATGAATATAAAAATAAAACACGTCAACAATGAAAGAAGAAATCAAATTGCTAGAAGTAAATAATGGAAAAGGATAAAGAAAATTAGGTGATAAATTTTGATTAGATTCTATCGTTTTAGGAGCCATAAATCATCCGATACAAAATTAAGCACGAACAATCGTACGCCTGATTGTACAGCGTTGTATATACAGTTTCCTACGTTCATATTCATCTTCGGAAACATAAATACACTTATGGATATTTATATGCACACGTGTGCGTGTCGCTGTCTGCACATGTGCGTGTATTCGTACCTGAGTCCGTGTGAGCGTGTATGTATATATATATATATATATATATATATCAATATCTGTATGTGCGGATAACATCATAGGTACATCTATAAATGTATGCATATCGAAATATACGTACAAATATATACACGCATATATTTATATATATGCATAATATAGATGTGTATACATACATGCATATGTGTGTGACTGTACATATGAGTGTGTACGTATATTTACATATATATGTATATATATATATATATATATGCGCGAGTGTATATATATATGTATATCACAACTTACGCATACGCACACATGCACACACATCGCATATATAAATGTGCGAATGTGTGTATGTATTCTCATAGGCATTCATACATTGGCTTATACATAAGCTGATATACACGCGTATGTGCATATATATGCATAATATATGTGTTATACATACTTGCACGTGTGTCTGCTTGTCTGTGCATATATATATATATATATATATATATACACATATATATATATATATATATATATATATATATATATATATATATATATATATATATATATATACACGAGCAAAACGACCCCCACCGTCCAATGGATGGTGCTGAGTTGTCAAACATTTAAACTAAATTTTCTCAAAACGACTTGTCCGACCGTCCCATTTTGTGGTATTGTTTCAAGCCAGCCGGCTAATTTTTGCGCAAACTGCACTTGCATTTTTCTCGTGTACGCGTAGTATCTATCGCAACAGCTGATGTATTTGCGCGTAAAAAT
>NC_043001.1:105585218-105610218 GCF_006345805.1 Octopus sinensis | reverse complement strand
CAAAACAAATACTGATAATTATTCTCTTAAAGCTGCAAAGAGGAATTCTATTTTAATACATCTGTAATCTGTTCACTTGGAATAAATACATTCTAGTGATTCACACAAATGATTTTTAGTTTCGAGAGATAAAAATGGCTAATACGTTATCCCCAAAGAACTGTGAGTACCAAGAATTATCGCATAATATTATAATACTACCGCTAGTAATGTTAGATAAATGGAAAAACAGGATACGGTTATTTGCCCCCAGCCCCCATTATCCTCACTCGCTGAGATCACTATTACAGTATATTTTAGTCATAAGGACAGTGGGCAAGTAATTCGAACATGAACGAAATCTCCCCTTTCTAGGATACCTCGGTACAATGCCCTTTTATGCATAGCGTCTGCACTTAATAAGGGTAACCGAAGGCAAAAATTGACGAGGGACAGAAAACAACGTCTTGTGATATCTCAAGGCCAACATATACTTAAACTGAGCGAAGGGAAACGATATCAACAGAGCTACTGTCAAGGCAAGTGGCTGGATATATTCTTAGGACATTCAGAACCAGGAAAAGAGAAGCCCTGCTACCCATATGGAAGACTTCCGTTCTCAGCTGCTTGGACTAGTTTTCCCAACTAGAGTCCCCAGTGAGTGTGAAACAAAGTGTGGAACTCGAAACAATCCAGCGCCAATACACAGAGAATATAGACTGGATGCAAAAGATGGGCTACTGGGAGAGGCCAAATGAGCTGAGTCTCTATTCTCTGGAGAGAAGACAAGAGAAATATGCGGTGATATATATTTGGAAGATTTTGGAGGGTGTAGCTCCCAATTTTGGAATAGAAAGCTATAGCAATCCTCGAACTGGGCGGCATTGCTTCATACCAAAGATCCCGTCTTCCCACTCTAAAACCAAGGACACAGTACTGCAATATCCTGGGTTTCAAGGGCCCGCAATTGTTCAGCATCCTTCCAGGCAACCTTAGGGATCTATATAGTGTTGATATGAAAGTTTTCAAGGAATGTCTGGACAGGTTTCTGTCTTAGATACCAGATGGATCCACATCGTGTTAGGAGATGCAAAGAAGAGCAGATCCGTCCAATTCGCTACTTCCCAAAAAAAACAATACCAGAAACAACACCGGGTAACTACAGGTGGTGCAACAGTATGACTTCAGCCATGGGCTGAAACCAGTGAAATAAAGATGAATTAAAGACCAAACACAGACATCTGCAAATTAGCTATTGCTTACAGTATATCAACACTAAGCTGTTGGCTGATATGATTATTCAACCGATGCAAATATATGTTTCGGCAAATAGCAATACTAATGAGAATGCAAATAATGACACGAACACCCGTCAGTGTGAAAATGATGCAGGAATAACGAAAGAGACTGGTTAATGAAATCAAGTTTGAGACCTTTCATTATAGGGCTAAGGGAAACGCTGATACTGGATTTGACAATCTCAGGGCAAAAATTCTATTCAAGTGTTTGAAAGATAAATGCATCGATCTTCGTAGTCGCAATTACATTCCAAATATCTCCAATTAAAATGCTAGAATGATAAGTAACATTGCTGGAGCTGAAAATAGATGTTGAATGAAAATGATGTTCATCTAACTCCGCAGAATAATCTACTCCATGCTGCGGATTAAAGAAGCACTGGTACCGTGCGGTACTCAAGCTTATGAAACGCAACATTTAAGCAGGATAACAGCATAAGAGAAATGATATTAATGTACATGGATTACATATTTCTCAGGAACATAAAATTCATAGAAATCGTTAAGGTATTAAAAGATAAGGAACGGAAAAGGAATCGTATGAAAATTGTCGTGGCACTCCGTCGGTTACGACGACGAGGGTTCCAGTTGATCCGATCAACGGAACAACCTGCTCATCAAATTAACGTGCAAGTGGCTGAGTACTCGACCGTCACGTGTACCCTTAATGTAGTTCTCGGGAAGATTCAGCGTCACACAAAGTGTGACAAGGCTGGCCCTTTTGAAATAGAGGTACAACAGAAACAGTGAGAATAATTTGTGGTGAAAGAGTACAGCAGGTTCGCCACCCACCCCTGCCGGAGCATTGTGGAGCTTCAAGTATTTTCGCTCAATAAACACTCACAACACCCGGTCTGGAGATCGAAACCGCGATTCTACGACCGCGAGTACGCTGCCCTAACCACTGGGCCACTGTGCCTCCACGTATCAAAAGGATGATAAATGGAATCAATGAATTTATGAAAGAATAACAAGCAAATAATTGTTCCAAAAACTCTCCTAAGAAAAGTTACTAAAGCTACGGTACCTGTTAAAACGATATTCACTGTGAAGGAAGTACGGAAGTTTTGAAAATTAATCTGCGAATATCCATCATTACTGGATACACGCATACCTTTCTGATGGACAACAAGACAATCCTCATCGGTCAAGAATGTTGTAAATGTGGATTGTGTGAGTGTAAAGACTATCTTCTAATTTATATAATGATGATCTGCGATATACAACGTAAAAATATTCCCATTGCATGGATTAGCAACAGAAAAGCGTTTGGTAATCTTCAGCATTGTTGGGTTGAGTAATGCATGGGAATCTACAAAATCATATCGGTTATTCATTCGTTTCCAGAGAATAGTATGAAGGTGATAGGAATGGCAGATAGTCTAAACACTGGAGTTGTGAATATAAAATACGACATTCTGCAGCCCGTTATTTATAACTATTCGTCTTCTTAAAATGTCTTATTTCTCTAAGTATGTTGTTAAATAACACAAGACTTGGTTACAGAATACAAGATAGATCGATAAAACACCTCCTCCACATGGTTGATCAAAAGATTTTGGCAAATTTGATCAAAAATCTGAACGGCTTTTAACTTTAAGAGAACTGTTTACTAACGATAATAAAATGGCGTTTGACATCGATAAATGTTTGAAAGCTATTTTTTAAAGGAAACAGAAAATGAAACCCAATACCGTACTACAGGACGGGACTGCGATATTAAAGAATTAGATCCCGAGGAAAAGCATAATCTTTTGGGTGTATTTGAGTGGATAGCATCCATCACTCGCAAATGCACGAGAATAAACGTAAAAATCTCATCGTACAGGTAAATTATATAGTAAAATGTGAGATCAATGCAATAAATTGGAGTGAGACCATCGATACTCTGGCTAAGCATGTTAATATCATAAAATAATCTCTCAAAAATAACACAAAAATACGCAAGATTTTCACTGAAAAACAGATGATGACAGATTTATATCTCAGAAAAGGATGTGGAAGGACACAGCTGGAACTACGTCGAAAGACAGCAAAACTGTTTGAAGAATAACAATAAATGTTTTTCTTGAAGCTCACGGCGAGAATAAAAGTACCAAGAAACAAAAAAAAATTACATATTTTATTTTTAAATATGTAAAGTATAGAAAAGAGCGCCGATACTGCAATGGAGTGAGGAATATGAGGACATATGTGAGGAATCCACCGTGAAAGTAAAGCAACTAAAATCAGAAGTCAAACAAATGGTATCTCAGAGCTGCATAAACGATGTGAAAGTCAGCCGTTCTAAAGGAAATACCTTAAACAAAACAGCCATTCTGCTGTATATACGGATATGACCTATCAGTCTGTGCCATAATTTAGATTCTGATCAGAAGGGAGGACATCATTGCAGCTCTAGAGCAGTGTCTACTCGTTAGAATTTAACGAGCCATCGTTCTTAAAAATGGTGGAGAATCTTACTCTTTCTTTCCTGTACAATTAGAGAAACATATGGCATACGGAGTAGAGACTAAGAACGCGGACTACTAACCCCGATATTCCAAGTTAGATTCCAGGCAGTGACCTGAATACTACTACTACTACTACTACTACTACTACTACTACTACTACTACTACTACTACTACTACTACTAATAATAATAATAATAATAATAATAATAATAATAATAATAATAATAATAAGGTGGAGGCGCAGCAGACACGCGGTCATGGGATCGCGGTTTCGACATCCAGACCGGGCGTTGTGAGTGTTTATTGAGCGAAAACACCCAAAGCGCCACGAGGTTGCGGCTGTGGGGGGCGACTCCTGCTGTTCTCTTTCACCACAACTTTCTCTCACTCTTCCTTCCTGTTTCTGTTGTACCTGTATTTCAAAGGGCCAGCCTTATCACACTCTTTGTCGCGCTGAATCACCCGAAGAACTACGTTCAAGGTAGATTGTCTGTGGAGTTCTCAGCCACTTGCACGTTAATTTCACGAGCAGGCTGTTCCGTTAATCGGATCAACTTGAACCCTCGTCGAAGTAACTGAGGGAGGGCCACAACATGAATAGAGACTTGAAAAGGTGTCACCTACACACGGCAACTGTGCCTGTGATTTATCGGAGCTTTGAGTTATAATATCGACTGTCACTTTTAATGATTATCACCAAATACTAAGGAACGGTGAGATCTATTTCATTTCTCCACTGAGTAATGAAAGGAGAGTCAAGACGAGTTGAAAATATGCATCACAATTATATATCGCATGTATTGTAATATTTTCTTCTTACATTTTCTTAGTCTTCCTTGTTTAAATGAATTCAATTTGCTGCAGATTCGAAACAAGCCGGTTTCACTAGAGCTCCACAATTCAAATACTGCGTCGAATATCTTGCTTAGGAACCATAGAGAATGAAGTATTACTTTAAAAGGATGGTAATTGATTAGCGATGACGTTAATGCGATTGCTACAAGTAAAACTGAAGTGAGGGAATTGAAAATTATCCAACCGAGAGTTAATAATCCGTCATGCTAGAGGTTTCCCTGTGAGCACATTTCTCGCTCTACAACGCTTGCCTTGTTTTTGTCTTTTTAGCAAAATATTACTTTAAATTTATTCTTGCAAAGATGGGTGTTGAAGTAGAAGAATCAGTAGAGTACCAACCACAATATTTTAGGGAAAACAGAGATTTTTTGTGATTATTCTTTATGTTTGTGTTTACATCGGCAAATTTCCTTTTCACATTTCGTTGCTGATAAAATATAAATGCATTCAAGAATCAGTGATATTTTTTGACATTCCATCGACAATATTATATATTGCCGTTTCTATTTGGAAACGTAATGATACTTAATAACATATAACGGGTTCAGTTCTTAATATTTCATTATATTTCTAAAATATACTTTATTCATTTTGATTTCCGAAGCAGTAAAGACTTTGTAAACATTCATTTCTGTGCTTGATTAAGTCCGCGGCCAATATCCTGTTCCTACTTCCTCAATATCTCCCCGTTACGTTTAACATAATCTATTGTCAACAAAACGTCGATGAATAAACTGAAATTACAAACAATTTGAGAGATCAAGTGTGAATAAAGCATGAGATCGACAGGAGCAGTTTCAACACTTGTACATTTCCTCAATAATCGGTTGCACATCTTTTTTTCTGACCATACAGAGAATAATCACTTATATATGACGAAGAGAAATAAATTACCCAGCTATCAATTCTGTAATGTGTAAAAAAAAATTGAAAATGCAATACTGAGGAACGTGAAAGCCAGACCATTTAACTTTATTCAAATGATGTCCTGTTATTATTATTATTTTTTTTACTGTATTTTGTATTTATATTTTCTACTGTGTTTTGTACTGTATTTTGTATTTATATTTGTGTAACATCGTCTGTTTTGCCGCTGTTGTTTTTGTATACATTCAATGCTTTCTTCCCAGGAATCTAATGCTTTTGGCTCAGTTTTTCCTTGGGGCAGACCAGATTGGAGCAATCTCAAGATTAATCAGCCGAAATTGCGAGGATTATCCGGTTCTTGACTGAGAATAGAAAGCTTCGAATGATGCGTCCTTGTTTTTTTGTATCGCCTATCTAGATGTTTTGTCCCTTTTTGTATCACCTGGTTTTCCGGATGTTTTGCGTTCCTCTTCCATTTTGTATTATATATATATATAAAGATATATATATATATATATAAATATATACATCATAGGCGCAGGAGTGGCTGTGTGGTGGGTGGCCTGCTTAACAACCACATGCTTCTCTTTCAGTCCATCTGTGTAGCACCTTGGGCAAGTATCTTCCACTATAGGTTCAGGCCAGCCAAAGCCTTGTGGTTGTATTTGGTGGACGGAAACTGAAAGAAGCCCGTCGTATAAATATGTATGTGTGTGTGTGTTTTCCCGTTCAACATCTATTGATAACCGATGTTGGTGCGTTTAGCGGTTCGGGAAAAGAGACCAATAGAATAGGTATTAGGCTTAAAAATAATAGGTCCTGCGATCGATTTGCTCGACTAAAGGCGGCGCTCTAGCATGGCCGCAGTCAAATGACTGAAACAAATAAAAGAAGAAAATAATACACACAGACATTGTTTGTGAGTGTATGTGTGTGTGTGTGTGTGTGTGTGTGTGTGTGTGTGTGTGTGTGTGTGTGTGTATGAGTTTATAAATGCAAACTATTTTTGTAGCAGAGGTAACTTATAGAGAAACGGCAATGAGAACAGTGCACATCATGCTCCATTCTGGCTGGTTGTGCTTCGTCGCTAGTCTCTGCTCACTGCCATCTGTATACTAAGCATCGCTTATATCGCCGCTTCATGATTTTCATCTCTTATGTTCATCTCCTATGTTCCTGCCTTAAGGCTTTCACTCTACACACACTAACTCAACTTGATTCGTCTTTATTGATCGAAAGACACATGCTGTTATTTTCTTGATGCTTGTATTTCTAATTGTGACACATCTCAGCTTTTTTGTCTTTGTTGTCGTACACATTCTCTTTCTTTCTCCCACCAAATTTAATGCTCTTAGCTTAGATGTTTTCGGGGGCAGCCAGATTTGAACAGTCTCACGTGTAGTCGGCCGAAACTGTAAGGACGATGTGGAGAGCATGTTAATCTACCAGAGGTAAAATAATATGTTTTATTACAAGCAGCAGAAAATCACAAAAAAACTGTTACTCAGAGTTTCACGTTCCCGTTCGTCGGACAGTTTTGTTAGAATGCATATATATATATATATATATATATATATATTATATATATATATATATATATATATATATATATATATATACATACATACATGCATATACATATGTACTTATATGTGTGTGTAAGCGTGTATGTATTTATGCATGTATGCATTGTAATTATATTCATGTTTGAATCTGAACAGGTATTGTCAACATATAATATTCTGGTGAACATTTACTGTAATTCCACGTGAGACAGGGATAATCAAAATGCAAGCGAATAAATGTATGGAGAGTAGGCTTGAAAAGTGTTAGCTCATTAGCCAAGATTGAAAATAATGACAGTGGAATTCCCACAGAGAAATGATGTACGCAATTAAATGAATATAAAGATTTAAATATTGATCTGAATTATTGACTTCTCTACAAATAAATGATCTCCTGGAGAAGAATTCTGAAGAGGATACTGATATTTTATGCGTAACTGTCGACATGTTAGAAATAAGAGATAATTTCCCTCAAAACACACACTACATTCTTTTTCTGAATGAATCGATCTTATATTGGCCTGTACATACATAAATATGGCACAGTTTGAAACGCAACACATATGCAATGTACGACCGAAACAGCACTCACAAGAATGAAATCATAAATATTGCTACTGGCTTTGTTGTGAAACTGAATAAATGGAGAGAGGAATGGATATTGGTTTCAAGTTTTGGCACAAAGCCAGCAATTTCGGATGGATGGGGATGGGATCTAAGTCAATCACATCGGCCCCGGTGCTCAGTTTTATCGACCACAAAAGTATGGAAGGCAAATAGTTTACTTCTTTTCTACTTGCTATTTTAGTTTCCATTATTGTACTTTACCTGTCCTTAAGCCTTTCAATTCAGTAGTATAGTTCTTATCTTTGACTCGCGTCTTCAGTTATAATAATCACTATACGATATATCTTCTAGCTTAATACTACTTCAGCCATAACACTGCGGCTGTGCTGGGGAATCGCCTTTGAGAAATTTCAGTCGAATAAATCGGCCGCCAATACATCTTTTTTTTTCTTTTATTTGTAAGCCCGGTACTTATTTGCCGAATCGCGACATTATAGGGACGTAAACACACCAACACTGGTTCTCAAGTGGTGGTGGATAACAAATTCATTTCAAATTCAGTATAGCTGACGACTAGCTATAGATAGAGATATTTTTAAAAAGAATATTGGGTGGGGGTCTGATTGATTTGTTCCTTACTACAGTGTATTTTCATATACCAACAGACAATCAAGTAATAATTGATAATTAATAATCCTGCAAATATCCTTCGTCGTTGCAATCAGTATAACGACCGGAATATATACGAACCTGGTTTCGCTACTGACTGTCAAATATGGTAACCATTTTAGCACATAAGTGAAACTATTTTTTCAACTAACATATAATTATTTCCCTTCCATTATTATAAGGACCCCTAATTGTTGATTTTTAACTTAAGAATATCAGTTTATTATATGGAAAATGTTCAACTGCTAGAATATAATCATTATATAAGACACCTAGAAAGAATATTTCTTGCAGTATTGAACACTTTATAATCACGCAAACAGGATGTAAGTCGGGGATTTTTACTTCGACGTAATTTTTCACTGAAATCGCACATTTCGCTTGTGACTAATAGCCATAGATTAACCATCCAAGGAATAATTTTACAAGATGTATCCCAGTGTATATTTACATTTTATATCCACGTTACCATATGGAAGAGATTGTGCAATTCATTAGGACGAAGCTAAAACTATAATTTCCCTATAAAATCAAAAAACGAAAGAGTACACTAATCCGAGCACATTTCAACAGATCTTGTTGAAGGCAGCTTGTAATTCACGCTATCATTATGATTTAATTACCATTATAAATACATCATATTTTCTTTATAAATTCGCTTGCAATGTATTACATAAACGTACAACATCTGGCGGACAATATAACTTAACTTTGCAACTTATTTATCGTCGCTAATGTTCATTCGATGACATCCTGCTGTTGGTTAAATTACAGCTTATCAGCAAGTGATCACCGATCACGAGCTGATTTGCAAAGTATTTATCTCCGAGACAATGGACTTGGTTTTGAGATTCTTATGAACAGCTAATTATCTCATACAATATTCTCAAACAAATTAGTAAAGTGAATTTTTCTTTAAATCACACTGTAGATCAGGTAATAGGAAACTTCATGAAAATACAATATATAACAGCCTCATCACTTCATAATTTACCTCGAAATGAACAATGCTGTATCATTTATCAACACGACTAATTTTAGAATAATAACGTGAATGTATTGGCATTGTTCTCAAGGTGGAAAATAGATAACGTTCACCGATTCCATGTCTACTCGGACTTAAATTAAATACTGGACACTAATGAAGCGCTCGTTAATTACACACTGCTGTTGTAGGCCTGACTGCAAGGTGAACTTATCTTGTAATCACAATTCCCATATGGTTGCTGTGATCGAATAAGAGTTGAGCATAATGGCTAAAATGTAATTAGAATTTAAATGACTGTATTTCAACCCTGATTACGTCGTTCAATAAATTTCATTCAACACCGTTGTTACTTTTATCTTTAGCATCCTCTGTTATGATCAACAATGTCTGCCATTTTGTCAAGCTTCAAACTTCTTTGCTGCGCTTCTTTTTCATAATGCTCTTTCCATACTCTGCTTGTTCTGTGCCCGGTTTCTCTCATATCACTTTTACACTTTTACTGGTTTCAGTCATTTGACTGCGGCTATGCTGGAGCACTGCCTTTAGTCGAGCAAATCGACCCCAGGACATATTCTTTGTAAGCCTAGTGCTTATTATATCGCTCTCTGTTGCTGAACCGCTATGTTACACCAGCATCAAGCGATGTTGCGGGGACAAAAACAGACATACAAACACACACACACATATACATATATACGAAAGGCTTCTTTCAGTTTCCGTCTACCAAATCCACTCACAAGGCTTTGGTCGGCCCAAGGCTATAGTAGAAACACTTGCCCAATGTTCCACGCAGTGGTACTGAACCCGGAACCATGTGGTTGTTAAGTGAGCTACTTACCAGACAGTCACTCCTGCGCTATGTTTACAGAAAAGATATAATCGTAGACACCGAAAGGACGGGAAGTCGGTGGATCACAGTTATAAAAGATCGCAAGTTCATATTCAGCTGTGATAAATAATTACAAATTGAAAATTTATGTGTAAAATTGTATACTGATGGGCATTTAAAAGCATTTGACTGTTGGCACAATGCTGGTCGCAAAACAGTTTTTGTAGTGTGGCGTTTGAAGACTGAATGTCTTTTTTCCAATTTCTTTCAAGGAATAAGACCAGTGACTTGCAATGTGATTTTAAGATTTAATAAAAAAAAAAAAAAACTCGTGTTGCTATGAAAGATAATCAACCATATGATATGTTTGGATATCTACCAATAAAATAATTGCCTTATTATTGCATTATCAGTCCCTGCCAAAAAACATAATGATATACAGTAGCATTTGCATTTATATTACATATGTGTAGTGACTCCGAAATATATTCGCGTTGAGTATCGTATTTGCTTCAACTTTCGACTCAGTGTTTTTATTCTGTACATACAGAAAGGAGATGATTGGAAATGTTGGATCAGATCTGATCTGGTTCTGGAAAACAAACACAGTGGAAGAATTAGAAAATAACTAATAATAAATGTGTTAATATTCAGCCAGCTCTATTTAATGAACCGATTTGTAATCAACTAAAATGAAAGCTTCCATGATTGCTGCTGATAGTGATGTGAAATTTCTCTCATCTAGCAGGCAATACGATCATAAAATACGTATCATTTGAGAGATTGTAAAATTGAATACATAGCAATTTTCCCTGCAAGTAACATCATTGCAGAATATTGACACGCATAAACACACACATGCAAAGACATACACGCACACACACAACTATATATGAGCATACCCACACATACCGATATCTCCGTTTACTGTTGAGTGTCGATCAGAAAGTACTCGACACTAACGGAGTCCCATACACCCGTGAGTTTCCGCTGTGGATACGCAAGTTCAGTTCCTTTTCGCTCACAGCCGAAACTGGGGCTAATAAAACACTGGCTCATCTAAGATATAACATTATGTAATATAATATAATACAATATATTATAATATGTCACTTGATGCATTATGATATTGTACATACATACATATATACATGCATACATACATATATATATATATATATATATATATATATATATATATATATATAATATATATATATATAATATATATATATATATATATATATACATACACATATATATATATATATATATATAATATATATATATATATATATATATATATCCTTAAAAATCCTTTAAAATGTTTTAGCCGGAGGCCGCGGCCATGCTGGGGCACCACCGCTGAATGAGCTACACTAATATGTGAATCCACCTCTGATACGTGGCACTTGATCAACAAGGGAGTTCGACGCTGATGCCCGCATCTGCGTCTCCTGTCGTGAGGTAGGTTCATCTGGAACTCCCGACAAGAAGAGATCCAGTTTAGTTTTAAAGAAACCCACATCCACAGCATGTAAGTCTCTCAGGCATTTAGGGAGGATGTTAAAGAGCTGTGGTCCTCTGAAACCCAAGCTGTTGCAGTATCTGGACGTGTATTTTGATGGTGATGTTGGGATCTTTGGCACCATGCATTGGCGCCCTGTTCTGTGGTTGGGGTAACTTTGAATGCCAATGTTTGGGACAAGACCCTCCAGGATTTTCTAGATGTATATCACTGCATATCTCTCCCGCCTCCGCTTTAGGGAGAAGAGTTTCAATACCTTCAGTCTTTCCCAGTAGCTGATATTTTGCATTGAGACGATTTTCTTTGTGTAGCTTCTCTGAATTGCTTCGAGTTCTGCTGTTAGTTTTATATTGTGTGGTGACCATAGTTGGGAGCAGTAGTCCAAGCGGCTGAGGACGAATATTTTCCATAGGACCATCAGTGTCTCCGTCTCTCTTATTCTTGTTATATATATATATATATATATATATATATATATATATATATATGAAAGAGGACAACAAACACCAAGGCATAACGAGCATCTCAAATTATATACATTATTTTTCTTAAATTATTTCAGGTTTTAACATCTGTTTCTGGGATATCCCAAGTGATAGGCGAGCATGCCTGAATATGGGGTTTTTCCTCATCAGAGACAAACAGAAAAAATGAAGGATCTTGGTATGGAAATATTCAGATAAGAGATGTAGACATGAATATTTAGAGATAATAAGCAAATAAGGAAATAATGAAATAAAATTCACAGTTCAGTTAATGTATAGTATTTGTCTATCTTCATAATTACCTATATATATATATATATATATATATATATATATATATATATATATGAAGATACACGCACACACAAACACACACACACACATATATATATATATACATATATATATATATACATATATATATATATATATATATATTATATATATATATATATATAATATATATATATATATATATAATATATATATATATAATATATATATATATATATATATATATATATATATATATATATATATGTTCAGAGCTGGAAACAATTTCCTCATACAACTCCTGTATGAAAATGTCTTGCATATAACAGTTGAAAACACAGTTCATACTGATGTCCCCTATGTTTTTGTCGAGGTCATCAACAACTCAAAGTAACAACAAACACATGCTACTAAAGAGAAGTTACAGAATATATTTCTTACTAATTTTTTCTCGGAACAACGCCAAGTTTTTTTAATGATATCACCTGCAGTTTGATTACTACCTGTACAGCTGGAAGCGAAGGAAGCGACAATTTAAATATATGAAAAACAACGTTCATTTGATAGCGGAAAAAGTAGAGAACCCATGAGAACTTAAATAATTTTAAAACTCCATAGTGTTATTAAGTTAGCCAGCGATGCCTGTAGCGTCAAAGGACAATTAAATTGAATTCTACTTTTTGCTTTCCATCTAATTAACATATGAAATATATTTTAAACATGCCCTAATAATTCTTAATCACCGATATTATATTCTGCTAACGTATTTAATATGGCATAGGTTACGTACAGTGACGTACACTCACTAAATGGATGAAGACATTTGAATTTTATCTATTTTTAGGTAACTTGATTTTGATGCCGAAATCGGAAGAATGGTCTTTTAAATGCCGTTATAGGCGATTTACAGAGAATTTTTTTCTTTTTACGTTACTCTAGAATAAGCAAGATCAAAATATCTTTGTTTAAATTTATATAGCGCGTACATAACTTTGCCTATGTCTATCAAAGGTACTTATCCAATCGAGTTAAGGTTAATACAAACATATTTATACACAGTCTTGAATCGCCAGATTTTGTTGACATTTACAAAGTAAAAAAATTCTGCAAGGAATAAGAGAAGGTTAATTTAAATAGCATTGCCTCACTTGTATTTCTCCTTTCAGGCGTTGAAGAAAGAGAAATAAATCGAATTTCTCCAATTATATCTGGCATTTGGAAGAACATGTTATTCACTTCAAGTTAAGGTGAACAACTTTTAAAGATGCAAATAAAGAATTCACAAGAATAGAAGGTTCGGTTTATGTACAGACGATTACAGCCTAAGAATTAAAAATTCCACAAGTGGAGTTTACTACTCAGTTTAATTCCAGCAACAAAACGCACTGAATTATTTGCAATCGCCCGTTTTAACCCGTGCTCAATAAAATCCATCGTAAAATAGTGTATCAGTTAAACAGTGTATTAATGTGTGGCATGTGTGTATATATACCAACAGGTGTATATAATCAAATGAATCCGGTGTCATATATGGTGACCACCAACTTCAAAGCATTTTAAATAAATTCCAACTAATTATATCTGCCTCTTATTTATTTCTTAAATTTCCCGTCATGTTTTTCATCTAGCGCCCATTTTATGAAGCTCTCGTCATCTTTGCTTTCATTCGCTTCCCCATATTTTTGCTTTCTATCTCCGCATCCGTTTTAATTTAATTTCTTTGCGACTTAATTACTTAAATGCTTATCTTACTTTCAATCATTAAGGATAATATCTCTTTATATTCAGGAGAATTTATTCCTTTCATTGTCATCCATTACAGCACATATCCCCTGAAAGGACGAAAGGCTAAGACCACCCCGTCGGAATTTTAACGCAAGGACAGACAAAATGACTAAGCGTTTCGCCCGGTGTACCAAAGATTTTGATAGCTCGTTTCCTTCAGACGGTTAATAATTAATTATTGATTAGATATGAATGTCAGACTGGTAATTTAATTTCTATATAATAAACGATTATATCAATTAATATTAATATCAATATCCATATATATATATATATATATATATATATTATATATATATATATATATATATATATACATACATATATATATATATACATACATATATATATATATATATATACATATATATATATATATATATATATATATACATATATATACGTACATACGCACGTACGCACACACGCACGCATACACACATATGCTCGCGCGCGCGCAAACACACGCACACACGCGAGCGCGCTCTCTCACACACACACACATACATGGGTATATACATATACAAGGGTGCGATGAATAAACTGTCGTCTAAATTACGCAAGAATGAAAATAACACTGACATCTCATTTTAACCGATATATTTCCCAAAATAGCATAAAAATATCTTGAAATACTAAAGAGTTAATTTATTCAATAAAATCACTCACACACGCCTGCACACGCACACACTCATGTATATAATAACTAGGTGAAAATACCACTTGCCACCTCTTGCATAAAAGTTAATAGTAATGTGGACAATAATGTATTTTAATGTAATTTACTTACTCCCCTGTAAATTACTTGCTCACACACTCACCCCCACGAACCTACTGGCCTTGCGTCAAACTCTCAAATCAATGTTTTGTCGGACAGCCTCATCCGACTTTATTACAATTCTCTAACAGCGAAGCATAAATGTTCATTAGAAAAATATAAGACGCTTAAGCGCAACTTTACAGTTCAATAATGGGTAGAAAAAAGACAGCGAGCTGGCAGAAGCGTTAACATTCCGAGGGAAATGCTTAGCGTTCCAAGTTTGCGGGGGTCGACTTTGCCTTCCATCCTTTCGGGGTCGATAAGTTAAGTACCAGCTGCGTGCTGTGGTCGATCTTATCGACTGGCCTCCTCACCCAAAAAAATTTTCGGGCCTTGTGCCTAGAAGAGAAGAAGAATAATTTGTAGAAGGAAATTTACTCCAAAATTAAATTATGCAGCATTGACATTTAGTTCAGGTGAGAATAAACCAGGATTTGCAGGCATGTTAATTTTACAGGTATTGGGACAAACGTGGAACCATGCAGGTATGATCGATAGAATTATTCATCAATTATCATCAAGTGTGTATACCTGGGTATATATGTAGTAAAGAACACGATTCGAACTAGCATCCATCCATTTCAAAACCAAGCATTATTAATTATTTTTCACTCATCAGTTTTCGGAAACGGCCGACAGTTCCGGAATTTCTGCAAAGTTTGAGACGCTGCTTCTTCTCATCGGACCACACAATGAAATCCATTCGGTCTGGTAACCTACCTGTACTGTCATTTAAATTTCAAAATGATTTTAAATAATATTTCAATTTCAAAACCAATTATCTTTGAGATTTTATTTTTATGCCTATAATTTATTGCTTCGTTAATACGTAGGCATTTCTACATTGCAGACTTCATAGTTGATTATCAGAACACGTCGACTGAGCCGTCAAGTAACGTTAGAAATGCGGACAAATTTGTTCCTGTCCAGTAATTCTCATTCTTGGATCATAAGCGATAGAGTTGATCTAATAATATTGTCGAATAATTCAGCTGCATTAGGAAATCAGATTTGTACATAAGCTGACAGTTATAGATTTTTTGTGACAGGCTGTATTTAATGTAGGTACCTGATTATTTTAGTTTTTAAATTTTACAACACAAGACTACTGTCTTATATTATTAGCGTATCCTTGTTTAAAGTACATGTCGTTGTCTGCTTCGTAACATTGTTAAACTTTCTGAGTTGATTTCCTCCACATAAACATAAGTAAATATGTTATTTGTCAAATATAGCCAGTAATTGCGATAGTAGACAACTAGCTTTTTAATATTTCTGTTGTTGCTTAGTGATATTTCGTCTGTCTTTACGTTCTGAATTCAAATTCCGCCGAGGTCGACGGTGCCTTTCATCTTTCGGGGTCGATAAATTAAGTAACATTTGAGTACTGCAGTCTCTCTAATCGACTTAATCTGTCTTTCTGTCCTTGTTTGTCTGCTCTGTGTTTAGCTGCTTGTGGGTAGTAAAGAAATAGAAATAGGCATTTCGTCTGCCGTTACGTTCTGAGTTCAAATTCTGGTCGACTTTGCTCTTCATCCTATCGGTGACGATAAAATAAGAATCATTTGAAGACTGAGGTCAATGTAATCGAGTGGCTCCCTTCTACAAGCGTGCTGGCCTTGTGCTAAACTTTGAAACCAATGTTTCTATTGTTATTTTGGATTTTGAGTGTAAACTGGCGGCATAAGTATCTGCAGCATTGCAGTGTATGATCTGGCTATTTCTGTATCAACTGGGACGTGGTCAGCATTCTTTCTTACAGACTTGATGTAATTGACTCTCACCTGTGTCCTTATTTCGTTTATATTGAACGAGCAAAAACAAAAAGAAGACTTAAAATCTTGGGATATAAATGGGCAAACAGTTGCCTAAAATTCTCTATGACATGTACATGTCGTAATTCCCAGTTCAAATCCAACTGAGCGCTTACCTGCCTTCCGTAATGTTGCGGCTGTTAAAGTAATTATAGTCGAAATAGGAAGTTAGATATAATCTCTGGCATGGGCATTTGTTAGTTCTGAGAAGAATCGGGTAAATCGTGTTCTTATATTTAATTATCTCGCTATAAATTATGAGTTTACATGAAGCAATAAACACAACATAAATGCCACTCAAGTGCGGAATTCCATTTAGTATAAAGTGGTTCCCGCCAAGAGATGCTAATTTTAGAAACGAATGTGAGTGACCGTTGTTTAACCTAATGTGTTTGGCACAATTCATGTCATATGTGTCAGTATTTGTCAAATAGTAGTGGTAGGGAAATTGATGCGCTACACATATACATATACTACAATAACTCTTAGTATAAGCTGCCATGTTTATGATGTTGTTTAGGTCAATACTTACCAGTATCTAGGGACGCTAACCTTAGTCTTTCCACATATTGTTCAGGAAATATATCATATACTTTCTATGACTATATTATTCAATGGGAGGGCGACGAGCTGGCAGAAACGTTAGCACGCCGGGTGAAATGCTTAGCGATATTTCGTCTGCCGCTAGGTTCTGAGTTCAAATTCCGCCGAAGTCGACTTTGCTTTTCATCCTTCCGGGGTCGATTAAATAAGTACCAGTAGCATACTGAGCTCGAAGTACCAGTTACGCACTGGGGACGATATAATCAACTTAATCCGTTTGTCTGTCCTTGTTTGTCCCCTCTGTGTGTAGCGCCCTGTGGGCAGTAAAGTAATAAGAAACGTTAGCGCGCCGGGCGAAATGCTTAGAGATATTTCGTCTGTCTTTATGTTCTGAGTTAAAATTCCACTGAGGTCGACTTTACCTTTCCTTTCGGGATCGATAAATTAAGTACCAGTTGCATACTGGGCTCGATCTAACCGACTGGCCCCTCCCCCAAAATGTCTGGCCTTGTGCCTGGAGTAGAAACTTATATTATTCAATGAGATATTTTAAATGAATGGTATGAGGAAGCGTCGGCTGCTACCACATTTAGTTGATCGGGAGTCCGAGGTTACCGACGGTTAACGCTTTGTTATATCATTATCGATTTCTATACCTGAACACGAATTTATTCTGCTCTTTTTATATGGTTTACGATGAATATCTTGTATTTGTCGCAAGGTAGTAGCTAACAGAATTTTAATAACAGACCAAAGATATTCATTTTTTTGTCCTAATAATTCTTCCTGTCAAGGGTGATAAATTAGCTGTATCAACATGGCGACAATGTATCGTTATATTTCTTTATGTTTTGCGATTAAATTCTGACAAGGTCGTCTTTACTTTTCATCATTCTAAAGTCGATATAATAAGTACCAATGAAGTATTTGGGTCGATGTAATCAAATATAACCTTTCTAAAAATGTGTGGCCTATCTACTTTAGATGCTATTGTGCTTTTCTATTCATATCTTGATGCTGGCTTTGTTTTTATACTTCTTTGCTAAATCATTTTGATAAAAGAATCAAAGTAACAGAAATAAAAGACGTTTTATAATATAGTGTATTATATGATATATAACGAAACAATTCGTACATACCTCAATAAAGTGATTGCTTCTTTATTGGTTGTTTTATGACGGACTACACGAAATAGACCTGGCAATCGGAAATACGACAACAGAGGAAAAAAAGAGGCCTAGTTAAAGCAGCGAACATACACTCAGGAAACGACGTCGACAAGGTCAACGTGAGATATTGCCATTCAGTAAAATCATCTCCAGCCCCAGTGATGACCTTCATGGAATCACGTAAGCGACTGTATATCAGGACCAGCTGAACCGAGAGCATGCTGCACTGCACCTATTTTGGTTTTATACGATCTGGGACCATAGTAGAAGACACTTGCCCAAGGTGCCACGCAGTTTGACTGTATCCACAGTCATGTGGCTGGAAAGCAAATTTCGTACCACATAGTCACGCCTGCGCCTATCGTTAACAATGAATTATTTACAGGATGTTGCAGAATTCTGCCAAACTAGTGAAACTGAAACAGCTATTAGGGTTGTAGGGAAAGATGCACAAAGATAAGCCGGTGCTTTATGAGGTACACCCATTAAAATTTGGGGATACATGTATAACTGCACGTTAACCAAATAGAGTAATTAAGGGGTTTTTGCAGAATATCTACATGTGACACAGCATCTATGCTTTTTCATGATCGATCAGCCGTTATTTCAGTATTGGATAATAAGAATACGTAATGAATTAATTTGAAGAGAAATGGTAACATCCATAAAGTTTGTTTTTGATGGCGATTCTGAAATGATTGGATAGAAACTAGGATTTTATCACTAGAATGCCAACTTGGGCCGAATGTTTGCAATGAGAACCGACACCATTGAAACACTGCGAAATCCAGACGATGGTTTAAAAAACTGTCAACGGACGGAATAAACCTACATTACAAGAACATGAATGACACAGCCTTCTGTCCAAATTCTCATTCACAACCCCTACTTGTTGCGAAATTATGGTAAAGCATATTTATATAGAAAGATCCGTTAAGTTAGATAAATCTTGAAATTCTGTAGTCGCGAAGCAAACTTCTTAATCACCTAAACATGATTACGCCAATTAGCGAATCAAAGGAATGTTAATTAGAATATATAGTTCTCACATGTTCTTGAATTACAAGATTTTGGTGGCATTTACGATGTTTAGTAGGATTCAGTATTTAATCGATTTGATAAATATTTAGAAAAATCAACTCCATATTTATTATAGAGTGCATAAAACGAAAATGAAATTCGATGTGGTCTTCACGAGTTGGTTTTGATCTAATTAGATAATTTATACAGTACGGTTGTTGTTAGACTTCATACTATACAATGAAATGAGCTCAATATTTGAGTTAACGTTTGGTATGGTAGCTATACTTAAAGTGTTTAAAGTTTAAAATACAAAAGTCTTACGAAATCAATCTCAGAATTCCGAATTAAATGAGATAAAACGCAATTGCTTTGATCTGCTGCAAAAACAGAAAATTTATACATCTTTTGTTTATCGTATAAACGGTTGTATTAAATTTATTTGAAGATCTTAAGCATTATTCAAAACTAGGAAATAACGTGTAATTTCTATATCAAATATGAAAAGCCAAAAGTATTGATCTGAATGTTTGTTCATTTCTTGCCGATATTTAGTTACAAAGACAACACCAACCACTTTCTCACAAAAATTCCTATGCAGACAGCTATACAACAAAGTATACCCATTCACATCTTTTGATGATATATTTTGGTGATTTCACGTTAACAGACGTTTAACAG
The DNA here is from genome assembly GCF_006345805.1 of Octopus sinensis. Taxonomy (NCBI): domain Eukaryota; kingdom Metazoa; phylum Mollusca; class Cephalopoda; order Octopoda; family Octopodidae; genus Octopus; species Octopus sinensis. The sequence goes on along the minus strand of NC_043001.1, from coordinate 105,590,029 downwards.
ACGTTACTTTGAACAGGGTATTTTTTGCAGAATATTCGCTCCGCAGCAGGTGTTTCCCAAACTACCATCCATTAAACCGTTGATGCATTATTGTTTTGAGTAGGCGCCATTATTGAAAGTAAAATTTCAAAAAAAGAGAGAAAACTTTTTTGCGGAAATAAAATATTTTTTCAATTCTTAAAACATGAAAGAAATTAGATTCAGAATTCAAGCATCAGAGAAAAACAAAACACCCGTAAAGTATGAAAGCGAAGCTTCTTGTATAACCAGTCATGAAAAGGAAAGAAGAATATAAATGTAATTTGATTTATTTCCGAAAAATATGGGACAATTAGAACAATGTAAAATTCGTGCATGCACTCTAGGTACGTTTATATGTTTACTCGTTCCAATACGTCTTACGTCATTCGGTTGTGTGAATTCCTGATTAAAACCTAAAGAAAAACAATATTTTAAATTTTCAGCTGTCACACAATATTTTACGGTAAGAACGGAAAGCATTCAATAACACATAATGTTAGCTATACTACAAATATGTATATATGTATGTATATATATACATGTATATATATATATATATTATATATATATATATATATATATATATATCATACGCACTTATGCTCTCTCATACACACACACACACACTTATACATACTAATACGTACTAATACATACTAATACATACTAATACATACACCAACCCCATACATACGCACGTCCAGACCTCTCATACGCACTAATACTCTCTCATACACACACACACACACACACACCCTTATACATACTAATACATACTAATACATACACCAACCCTATACATACACACGTCCAGACCTCTCATACGCACTAATAGCTGGTCGTTCAACCCAATTATCCACCCTATTATCTCCCCTTATTTCGCTCTCGCGTCTCATGTTTGATCTTTGACCTCTGGCCGAAATCAGATCGCCATGTTGATTCGTTAGTTACTGCACGCATTTTTTTTCTCTCCTTCTTTCTGTGTTTTTTTTTCTCTCTGTGTATCTTTCTGTTGAAGAGCGTAGGCTCGAAACGTTAAAGACTTGTTTTATTTATATTTCCTGAGCGCTATACTAATACAATTGTTTGTTTGTTTCCCACCTGCCTTCGTCTTTTGTCTATTTTCATAAAGCTTCTCGTTATATATATACATTAGAAGAAATGAGGTAATCAGAAGATCGGATGGTTTGTATTTACTACAAATATGTATATATATGTATGTATATATATATATATATATATATATATATATATTAGAAGAAATGAGGTAATCAGAAGATCGGATGGTTTGTATTTACAGATATTTATTTATATATTACATTTTTTACATATATATCATATCACTTAGTTCATTAGCGCTTTCTCCCATTCTAGTGAGGTTTTCAAATGAAAACAAGTTCATTTGCTGGGGATTTTAATCATTTTATAGTTTCTGGTTGTGGTGGGGAGGAATGTAAGACAGTACAAGAGGGTGAGGTGGGTGAGGAGGAAGTGAGAAGGAGAACATGTGTGTATGTGTGTGTGTGCGTGTGTGTGTGTGTGTGTGCGTGTGTGTGTTTGTATCTGAGGTGATGCTAAAGAGAAAGAGGGGAAGGGAGAGGGAAGAAGAAGGAAAGAAGTTTTTTGGTCTGCTGGACAGGATATTGACTTCAAGGGGTTTCAGTTTTGACCACTTCACATAGTGTCATTGAGTGTGTGATGGTAGGAGGTAAGCCATAAATTATATTTCCTTTTAACATTGTTGGGATGGTCAGTTGTCTTTTTAGGTTTTTAAGAATTCTTGTCACTTTGTATGATCGTTTTGTGGAGGTGTGTGTGTGTGTGTGTGTGTGTGTATGTCTGTGTGTCTGTGTGCGCGCGTGCGTGCGTTTGCATGTGCGCGTGTCTGTGTGTTTGGAGAAGGGGAAAGAGACAAAAAAAGGAAAAAGGAAAAGAAAAATAAGGGAGGAAGGGGGAAAAAAGTTGTGTTGATATATATATAAGATTAATCAGCCGAAATTACTACGATGATCCGGTTCTTGACTGAAGACTGAGGGGTTCGAATGTCCTGTCCATGTTTATTGTATCGTCTTCTAAGAGTTATACGTTCTTGTCCATGTTGTATTTTTCTACATACCTTAATATATATATATATATATATATATAGTGGCTTATCCCATAAATGTTGCGGTTTTTTCAATTGTATGACCTAAAATCGGAGGGGGCGGAATAAACTAACTCCCTCAACTTGCTATAAAAGCGGTTAGTAATTTTGCATTGCTTCCTCTTAACGCAAGTTTTGAAGATTGCAATTCGATTTCACTATTATTTGTTTTCAAAGCTATAATGAAAATGACAAAGGAGATTATCCGGCAAAAGTATAGAGAAGATATGAAATATAGAGTGAAGTGGAGGAATGAAAACAGACGTGAGATACGTAAGGATATTGTATGCAAACAAGACTTACGGAATGGAGTGATAAGATCCGAGTTACATATGTTTCTTAGCGAACGGAACCTCGAAAGTGGTAAATATACAATCCAGGCATATATAGAAGCCTAATCTTCAGGCCAAGGATAACGTGGTTAGATAAACGTTCACATTGTCGAAAGGAGGTAAATATTAATGCGTGGAAGATTCCACTCGCTATGAAACATATGTAGCCCAAATCTAATCGAGTCCATTCCGTAACTTTTGTATTTTAATTCACACATCCGGCATCGCAGGTCGCCTACCGCGAAATGTACAAAAAACTTATTTCAGTTTATTGTATTTGGATACGAAAAAAATCCACAACCTTCCGTTTCAATAAACCACTGTTGTCCCTGTAAGTTGTTTTTCATGTTTACTACGGATTGCTTGAAGCTAACTTTCTTCCTACACCTCGATCCTCGGATCTTACATTTATATATATATATATATATATATATGTCTGCATGTATGTATGTATGTAAGTATATGTATATACAGGTGTATATAAAAGCAAATAAACTAACATTTGTTTTTATAAACGTCGAAATGTGTGCTGAGCGATACAAATTAGAAGATATTTTTTCGAGCGCAGAATTGCCGTTACAACTGCAGAAATACTGTGCAAATTACCCTTACAAAACTGTCTATTGACAAATTTTTCCGCTCTATGCTTACATACGTAAACGCATGTAAGCATACATTTCCTAAATCTGAAATTTCTGCCAAGGGAACGTCTAGGGTATATCCAAGGAAATGTTGAGAACAAGGGAAACTCAAATATTTGAATTTCACGATCTGATTGAATTTGTTTCCTTTTATAAGTTTCTTTTGAATTCTAAAGGTAATTCAGAGAGAACGTATCTCTTAGCTGCACGGATAATATCATCTAACAAATCTTTTTCGACAATGAATATTACGCAGACACACACACACACACACACAAACACACACACACACATTCTTACATACACACACTGACACACATAAATGCGCTCAGCGCATGATTCAAAATATGTATACCTTATTATAGCTTGCTCATTTTTGTTGGTAATAAAACATGTTTCTCTCTTGATTTTTCCCTTAGATTCTAGTTTTTTTAAAAAGTTATTTTATTTATTTTTGTGATGATTACATTTCAGATTTCTAAATGGGAATAAAGTTTATGTTAGAGGAAAAATGAAAAAAAATAAATGCTACTTGTATATTAGGATTCTAGCTGTCTGTACACTTTGTCACAGTATAAATCGTCAGATACTTATATCTGCTGTTCATTATAAACAAAACGGGCCTGCTTTAGAGCTAACCCGTCCCCACATTTCACGTATCTTTTTCGTGATTTTTGTGTTCGCAAATATATAACTTCCTTGCATATTTGTATGTGTCTGTGTGTGTATGTGTGGGTGGGGGGTGTACTAATTTCAGTGTCCACTCGGAAAACCAAAATACGTCCGAAGACGAATAGAAGCGATGAACTGTTTAGAATGTGGCCCATTAATTTGACAGTTGCCTGGTGGCTGTACTTTCATCCAAATATGCACCTAACCATTTCCATGTAGCTCACTTTCTTTAGATATTCTTTTAACTTCCGATCATGCTCAACCACACGCAAACTCACGCGCACACACACACACAGAAACGCATTCGGTCCATTTCTTTATATTAGTGACAGCATATGATCGAATGTTTCAACTATTTACTTGAAGTATATTCCAGAATCGTGCGCATGTTATATGTCGCTATATCTGTATAGCGATGAAGGATATTGTTAAAATCCGAGGCATACAAGTCCTAGCAAATCTTCTATATAATACACATAATTTACTATGTCTCCTAGCCATCATTTTCTTTTTCTTATGCTTCCATTTTATAATGACTGTCTCCTAAGAATATCTGTCCGCCGGGCCACTAATTCTGCTGTCGAAAAATGTATTGTCTCAATACAATTGTTTGTACAACAGGCAATATTGTTGACAGGAATGAATGAATGAACAGTAATCCTCGGAAAATGTTTGCATTGCATACGCCTTATCCGCTGTCCAAAATACACGAGTATTTCTAAGAAACGTTAGTAAATGAAACTACCAAAATGAATAGTGTGAAATCTTTATTAGTTATTCAAATTACATATAAAATGTACACCTACATCGAAATTGAATTAAACGACCTGCATGAAATTGCGACAATAAAATTTTACCTGCTTAATCACATTTCAAAGTTGATAGGAGTCCATTGAGACGAAACGAATACACTATTTGATTGCATTATGGTTTTGCTGATTTTGTTTCCATTTTACCAAGTTCTCGTCCGTCTGAGATCATATTATTCACATTTCTTTAGAC
>NC_043001.1:105545218-105577718 GCF_006345805.1 Octopus sinensis | reverse complement strand
TAACAGCGGACCTTGAAGCAATCCAGAGAAGATTCACAAAGAAGATCGTCTCTTTACAACAGCTCAGCTACTGGGAAAGGTTGAAACAGCTAAGACTCTACTCCCTGGAGAGAAGACGGGAGAGGGGTGCAGTGATATATGTCTGGAAGATCCTGGAAGGATTTGTGCCAAATTTTGGCATTGTAAGCTACACCAATGCTAGAACGGGACGACACTGCGTAGTGCCAAAGATCCCAGCAATGCCATCACGCTTCAGGAACAGCTTCTGCAACAGCCTGGGTTTCAAGGGCCCACAGCTTTTTAATATTCTTCCAAAGAGTCTGAGGAACTTGCACAAAGTAGATGTAGCGGTTTTTAAATCAAAGCTGGACCTCTTCCTGTCAAGAGTCCCAGATGAACCTACCTCACGGCAAGAGGTGCAAATGAGAGTAGCTGTATCAAACTCCATTCTTCCCCAAGTGGCACATATTAGACGAGGTTCGTCGTAACAAAAGTGTAGCACAAAACGGCGGTGCATCAGCATGGCCGCAGCTCTGAGCTGAAACTAGAAAAGAATGCTTTTTTCTTATTTTCACGATTCGAATTTCTATTCCGTGCAAAATACTTTTCTTTCCAACGCATCACCAAAACCGATAACTCTAGGCATTAACATCACACATTTTGTTGCCATTTTGCATAAAATGGATAGAATCGACTAATGTTGAAAAATTCCAAACAAATTCTTTCTTTATGGAATCGATTTACACCGAAGAAATATATTTTCAGGAGAAAAGAAAACCGAAGCAATCCTCAATTCTTCTACATTTCAAAATATATTTTCTATCGCATTTTATTTTTCATAAAAACCAAAATTATGAGTATTGGATTTAATCTGTTGTCTGGTTCGTTTTGCTTGGGAAACCCAATGGGGAGATATGAAAAAAATCTACTAAACTTTGAATAGTTGCTAATGAGTTTCGTCTGGATGGAATTTCACTTAAGCACAAACCTGTACCTAAGTCTTTCTTGCGGGTGCGTAATCCTAGCATTCTACTTGTATTACATGGGATAAAAACATAATGCCAACAAAGTGAAAAAAACACTAGCAGATAGCCGAGAGAATGACTGACGCCGACTAATCTTTTAAGTTATACCGCTTTAAGTGTTTTCTTGTCTTTCCTGATTCAAATTAAAATTTTTGCCTCTAATCTCATTGACGATCGACAGCAACATTGAAAACAAATGTTTATTTCATCGTACAGTGACTTCATTTTAATGCTGATAGTGTACATAATTTGCATATCCAAAGACACGTTGACGATTCACAAGTTGCGTGTGGAACTTAATCGAAAGTTATCATTAATGTTTGAACGAACGCTAAAACGTGCTGCAAGTAAGAGAAACGGCGTCTATTTTTATTTTTAATGCCTGGTATTTCAAATACTATCTTATCGGCTAAATTATATTGGTTGATACCCCACAACATAAATTTTACTCGCAATCTGCTGTTGTGAATAGAATGAGACAATTCTGTTTTTCCCCAGAAGCAATTTTCATATTTTGTATGTTGTTTATTTTAGGAAAAAATATTAATTTATATTTAAGTTTAATTATAGTAATACCAAGTAATTCTGTCCAGCCAGGTTGAAGTATCTGTTATAATGGTTTCCAATATTGGCGAAAGCAAGTAACTGCAAGAGAAAATGTATTTCCATTTCATGGACCCCAGCATTCAACTGGTACTTATGAGATCGACACTGAAACGATGAAAGCGAAGCAGGACTTGGCGGAATTCATATTCCGAACGTAATGAGTAGAAAGGAACGTCACTAACAATTTGTTCACCCAACTCAGCTCCTGGGACGCCTTAGAAACATCTAAGATAATCCTTTCATATTTTGGCACGAGGTCAGAATACGTGAGGGATAGGGAAGTCGATCATATCAAACACAGTGTTCCAGTGGTATTTATTTAATCATTTTATCGATCCCAGCATTAATATTTCAAGACAGAACGTAAATTTGGAGGAAATGCTGCTAAACGTTTGGTACTGTGTGATAATGAATCCACCATCTTGCTGCCAGTGAAGTATCTGGAATAATGCAAACCTTAACAATGTTTCCAGCACAATCACATCTTTCCCTCTCTTTTTCTCTCTTTTCTCTCTCCTTTTCCCACCCTATATATATATATATATATATAATACGTAGATACACATTCTTCTTCTTCTTAATATTATTATTATTATTATTATTCAGTAGTTTTATTTTTATAGCGTGCTTTCACTTCACTACCGAGCGCAGCTCTGTGTGCCTTGGGTATGTGCTGTGATTTGTTGTGATGCTCTGATGGTTATTGTATGGAAAGTGTTCTGCGTAGGATGTGTGCAGTGCCTAGTAGTGCAATTTTCTGTATGTTATATGTGTTTGTAAGTCCTGGTGTTTTTGTTATGTATTTGTCTGAATATTTTTTTATCATGCCTAATGCACCTACTATGATAGGAATTGTTTCTGTTTTCAGGTTCCACATTCTAGTTACCTCTATTTCCAGGTCTTTGTATTTTGAGAGTTTCTCCATTTTTTTTAGAGACACGTTGTCATCTGCCGGTATTGATACATCAATTAGAAAGCATTTTTTTTCTTCATGATCTCTGACAACTATATCTGGTCTGTTGGCCTTAATTTCTCTATCTGTGTGTATCGGCATATCCCAGAGTATGGTTGCTTTCTCGTTTTCTGTGACCTTTTCTTCTTCTTCTTCTTCTTCATCTTCTTCTTTTTCTTCTTCTTCTTCTTCTTCTTATTATTATTATTATTATTATTATTACTGAGTGAGAGAGCAGTTCATGCCATCAAAGTGACACTGGGGTAAAATATACGAAGCCCAATATACCCATCATGACTACCCGTCTGATAAAGGTACACCAGACACATGCATCACAACCATATGTGCGCGACATGGTGATCTCATGTCAAGATAAACAGCACATGACCTTGGAGGTGGGGCCCAGTTAGAATTTTCTTCAGGTTGAGTAGCCCATCCCGCTCAAACGGTCCCTGAATAAGGGTTGCTTAAGGATGTTGAAAGAACCACCCATGTTTCCAGAGGTGAACTATTCAAACCCCAAAGAATCCCTCTCAACACATGGCTATGATGCTCCCCCACTACTTCTGCTCGTGATCAGAGATGCACATATCGTCAGCCACTAAGGGACATGCTCAACTGGTTAAGGTCAAACAACTGACAAGCAAATCTGTGGTATTGAGCAGAATATTTGCTGTAGCCCATCTTTTATACCAAGACAAAACAATGTACATGATAACACTTCCAATCAGTTAAAATCAGAAGCCATGAGAGCCACTGCCTGGTACTGCATCAGGGCTTTTATTATTATTACTATTATTATTATTATTTTTATTATTATTATTATTGTTATTATTATTATTATCATTATTGTTATTATATACCTCCGAACACATGGCTTATAGAGCCACCGCATACACCAGTGTTAAGTTTTGGGATATACCAATTTACACACTAGACGCATTTCTGGGGTTGGGTATGTTAATGATTTGTAGGAACGTAGGAGTTCGTTATGCAAACTTTATATTCTATAATCCGTTAATGTTATAGTGACAGTATTATTATGAAATAGTTTAGCATATCAAGAAAACGTTTACTCACGAGAGATTTCCTATTTGAAACCCCAGTCTCCTTCATCTTCATTATACGGGACTCTTGTTAATCCTGCAAACTGAACAATTTAAGACATGACACAGATTAACTAAAACATTTGTACACGCACACATTCTCACATATGTATATAGATATGTAACAGAGACAGAGAGTATCCATCAATAATTTGTTTTATAATTAGCAGTTGTACAACGTCACATAAAAGGGGGGACCCCTGTAATTACCAACGATCCTTTCATTCTTGCCTTCAACACATCATACTTGCTTTATTTTGTGAGTCATATACATCTGTCATCAAACACATTGGTATCTAAATATATAAGTTAAACGAGTGGTTACACTCGTCAATTGTTTTATAGTTTTTTTAGGGGCAACATACTAATGATTATAATGTCTTAATTAAATTATAATATTAAAAAAACTCACTGGATTTATAATAATGAACTTTCTATAATTTAAACAAATGAAAAACCACTAAACATTCCCGGTTGTTTAGTAATTCAATGATTAGAATTTCATAGCGAATGACACATCTGAGTAGATTTATTGAACTTAAAGATGCTATTAACAATATTGATTTGATACACAGATGTTGCGCAAATCAGCAGAGAATATAATTTACAAGTAATTACAAGTGCCAATGTAAAAAGAAAAAAAAAACATATTACTCCTGTCACATTCGATCAAATTTTATAGGTGTATAAAATAAAATACTGCCGCTTAGTAGATTTTTGTCGAGGTGGAGAAACGGAATGTCTGTTCATAAGAAAATTTCTCACCGTTTCGTATTATACAGAATGATTAGTTGAAATATGGTTGTAATATCCAAAAGGTTAAATTAGCAACATATATGATAGATAACGAAGATGTTATTCCATAACTAATTAACACTATTTATCATGACAGAAACTTCAGGCGTGAAATCGAAACTTCCTGCTCTCCATTGAATTGTGGCTGTCATTATATGATAAATATTCTTAAAATAAAGTTAATGAAACGAATCGGTCTGGTGAACACTTTAGTAGAATGTTTGGTCTCTGCGAAATTATTTCAAATCATTAGCTGTCAGTTAACATCTTACATATCTACTTAAGCTCTGACATGCCACAACTCACCCAAATAGGTATAATGGCCTGTCTGTAACTATTACCAATGTCAGATTAACACAGGCAAAGATTTACATTGCATTCTGATTTTGTAAAAGCGATTTCAGTTATTTTTGCATCAGTAAGACAGTTGTAGCTTCTTGTTCACACACTACTTAGATTTTAATATATTACAGATACAAAAAAATTCTAGAACAGAATGATATAATAAACCAATTTAGAACAGTTTCGAATCTATTTCGCAGAAATAAAAGAGAAATAACTTTCTCATATTCACACTTCTTATAGAGAGTAGGGGCTATGGCTGTTATCAGTAATATTCCTGTATAAAAATAATTTATATTGTATGATATTTAATATATCATCCATCAAATTTGAAGTTAAATTTCTGTCATTGGCCATTTTTGAATCGGCAATTGTAGCTCACGTATATGCTATATATATGTGTGTGTACGCGCACGTGTGTGCGTAGTGGCACACAAACACACATTCAGACTTAACTTCGCCGTTCACTTTTCCTAGGTGGGTACTTTTTGGCAGAATTCAGAAGCATCTCCTATATAGGGCTCTTTTAAAAGCGAACATCATTAGATTTTCCGGTTGGACTCTCAAGCGCGACCAACTGAGAAATTAGATAACTTGTGTATGTCTGTGTGTCCACGTGCGATTACATGATTTGTGTGCGTGTCTGTAGGATGTGCATGCATTAATGAATCTTCTAATATATGGTGGAATCATCTCATACGACTAATTAAAAAAGAACTTATTCTTTCGTACGTATCATAATACAAATACATAACCTGTTAAATTTTCATACAAACAGCACGTTATTGAACATGTCTACAAGTAAACAATCGTTAAGCTCCAAATAAAAGAATTACTTTCAGTTCTGTACGTACATAATAATGCATAAAGATGTTGAAAATTTGTTAATTTTTTACTGTCTTTTCCCATGTCAGATGAGAAGCGGTAATATTCAAAATATTTGCATGGCTTCCTATAATACTGAAATTATGGATGGTGATGTTCCTTTGAAATGTTTATAGGTCACTGACATTTTCAGTTGCATGACAGTCTTGCATTATGTTGTTCTATGATCGAAGACGTGCAAACCACGAACTCGCCAACAATTTCTCGGGTATTACATTATAAAAACTTAGACCCCCTTACGTCACGGCACTGACAATACCATGGGATTGCACCTATAAAGTTACCCTCCCAGGCACAAGTCCGGGTAAGGTTGTTCATGGAAGACCAGCAGTCGCCTATACATACCTGCCTCCCCTCTCCACGCCACCAGTGTTATCCAAGGGAAAGGCAAAGGGGCCGATACAGCTTGGCATCAGTGACAGCGCAACTCATTTCTACAGTTGAGTGGACTGGAGCAACGCAAAATAAAGTGTCTTTCTCAAGAACACAACACGCAGCCCGGTCCGGGATTCGAGCTCACAACCTCACGATCGTAAGCTCGACGCTATAACAACTGAGTCATGCGCCTTCACCTTATAAAGACTATATACTATATAATTGTCCTCTTCTTCAAAACGGTAAAGTTTGAATTTAGCTAAAGCTAATTGAAGTTTCTCACAAGAAATTCGATGTCACAGAAGCTACCGATAACTTTAGCCAGTTACCTGTGACAAAACACTTTAGTGGTTGATATTGCAACGGGTGGGCCTTCTATGAAGTTATAATCGGGCAATAAAGCAGCTTCGTGGGATGTGTGAGACGTAGTTGTTTATCAGTTGGTTGTGCGAATTGTACGTGTTGGGTGTATATATAATTATCACGTGTCACAGCAGTATTCAATGTAGCATGATGAAGACTGTATATTTTCCCCAAAGTTGTTGGTAGTCTTTTCTATCATTGAACGTTAATCACGTATAAAAAACTCCCCCAAGATATATATGCAGAGGACAATCCTTGCGATTGGTCTGATGAGAGGGCAGGCTCCCGACGTTTCTTTGAACTGTTGAAAATCTATAGGAATACACATCTGATAATTTTGGAATCTACTTAAGGGCTAGCAAGTGATTGGGACGAGTAGCATTTCAAGTGACGTGTATATTTTAATTGGTTATTCTTCGTTGTGTAATGTTAACTGTAGATATGGTGTAGTACCGTAGTACTTCTCTTATATTTCTATCAGTTATTTATTAGCTAATTTGAATTACACAACATTTGAAGATAATTATCGTTTTCATTTAATTACATTTTCTTTATTAAAAGATACCCTCGGTTTATGATAATGGCAGCTGCACAAATTTTGCATTAGCAACCTAGGTTGCATTACTATGACGCCTTTTAATTAGAAAGTTCCCTAGAAATAAAACCGTCGTCGTCTCGGCGATATTATTCTTTAAAAAAAATTGGATCTCCTATTTGTCAAGTGTTCTGCATGAACCTACCATGTGACAGGAAACGCACATGAATGCAGCAACATGGAACGCCCTCGTGGAAGTACTGCATGTGTTATATGACTATCAACTGCTCATAATTTATGCCATATTTTCTTACTTATAAGATAGCATATATGCCTGTAGGATATGGAACTGGCAAGGTAATTACAACACAACTGCTACTAATTTCTCAATAATTAAACATGCAATATCGTGGAATATGGAAGACACACATATTTGAAAAGCAAAGCTAAATTTCTCTTTTAAATGGTCGTCATGTTAATGAAATATAACGAAAGTATCTTTGACGTGAGTTGAGTAGAAAGGAATATTCTTTTCTACTCTAGGTACAAGGCCAGAAAGTTTGGGGGAGGGGGTCAGTCGATTAGATCGATCTCAATAGGCAACTGGTACTTAAGTTATCGACCCCGAAACGATGAAAGGCAAAGTAGACCTTGGTTTAATTTGAACTCAGAACATAACGACAGACGAAATACCTATTTCTTTACTACCCACACTGGGCTATACACAGAGAGGACAAACGGATTAAGTCGATTACATCGACTCCAGTGCGAAACTGGTACTTTATCTATCGACCCCGAAAGAATGAAAGGCAAAGACGACATCGGCGGAATTTGAACTCAGAACGTAACGACAGACGAAATACCTCAAAGAATTTCGCCGGGCGTGTTAACGTTTCTGCCAACTCGCCGCGATGTGTAGAAAGGACTATTGATAAAGTAGGTTATTCTCGGCCAGTTGAGCAACTTTTCTTACCGTATTACATACATTGTTGCATTGTTTGCCGGTCATTTATACAGAAAGAAACACAAAATACAAAGATAAATGACTGCTGAAATGTAATATAAAATTCACCAACAGACACAACAAAAGTCTTTCGTTGATTTGTTTCCAAATCCTTACGCAGACTGCAGAAGATTAGCGACACCGTATTCTGATATATATGATTGTCTATGTTCGTTGTATGATGAGAGTCATATCGGAAAGCAACAAATATGGAGGTTGATCATGTCCCAAATAAATATTAATGGATCGTAAAGTGGAGCCCTTGAGTGCGGTGACTGTTGTGGTCATTAGGAAAAGATATGAACAGGGAGGTATTGATTTCATTCTAACAATGATATACTAAATCTCATGTATAGTCGTTGGACAAATACAAATAGCATTAAGTTCGGTGTGTTTTATGTATATATATATATATATATATATACATATATATATGTGTGTGTATATGTATATATATATATATATAATATATATATATATATATATATAATATATATATATATATATATATATATATACATATATATATATATATATATATAAGAGGAGATATTAAAAGGTCTTCGAACTAGTACTGTAGCGCGCCAACAAAGGCAGCACACGGTCACGTGGGTAGTGAGGCCTAGCAGTAACTTTCGTAAAGCAGTGTGCGAAGTGACATCGCTGTGAAAACTTTACAAGTTATGAAGATCTCTGTGTGCTGCCTGCTGTTACTGACAGGAACAAAGAATCAATGTGGTGTTTTGCATTAAACTTGGCAAGACTGCTACAGTGGCATTGAACATGCTTCGGCAAGCTTCGGGGATGAATTAATGGGTCGTATAGAAAGTTGCAAGTGACACCGGCACTTCAAAAGCAGAATAACCTCCTTCGAAGACGATGAGCGATTCCGAAGACCTACCACGAGTGTTACGCTCAGAAATGTGATTTCTGCATCAACCCCTACCCACATACCTCCCACTCAGTCCCAGACCGTCAACCAAGAGTTCTAACGCGACATTTTGAAAGGTTTGTGGAAGGACATATTGCGAAAGCGACCGGGTACATGGAGCGGAAAAATTTGATTCTTCACAGACGCATTGTACCCTGTGACCGAGTTCTCCAAAACATGAGGGTCTCGCCCTCGCACTCGCCGTATTCGCCAGATTTATCAATTGCGGACTTCCAGCATTTCTCCGATATGAAAATGCAGCTCAAACGACGTCGTTTTAACACCGTTGTCGAGATCCGGACCGAATCGCAGAAGGTCCTCGACTCGCTTACGGAAAATGACTTGCAGGCCGGGTGCCAAAACTGGCAGAAACGCTGGGACCAGTGTATTCCAGCGGAAAGTGACTATTTCGAAAGAGGTGATGTACCTAAATGAATTATGTTTTATAATGAATAATGTTTTAAGACGGGGGAGAAAGATGTTAACATAATCGTATTTCTAAAAGAATACAAGGTGCCTAATAGTTTTTTTATGAATCACGCTGATCGTTCATTGTTGGCCATTTAAAAAAAATATTCCTCAATTTAGATACAGCGAACCATGCTCTCCCATATGCATACTAATTTATATGCATACGTATGGGTGTGTTGGTGATTATACTGTTTGTTTACTTAGAATTGTATTTTTTGTTTTTGGTTTTTCAGACATGACTATCTATAAAAAATTGAGACAAAAATCTCTTAATTCAAAGTCTGGTATTACTGAAAGAAAATAAATAATAATAATTCTGCAGTTTCTAGTAATTGAGTAAATTTTATGTATGGCTTTGATCTTTAAGCTTTTTACTGACTGCATTGCATATATCCACTTATACATATATGTACACGTAGAGGCATTCATATATGTGTGTGTGTGTATGTTTGTGTATGTTTGTGTGTGTATGTCTATATATATATATCGGTAGACAGATAGGTGAATAAATGGATAGAGAAATATATATGTATATGTATATATATATATATTATATATATATATATATATATATAATATATATATATATATATATATATATATGTATGTATGGAGAGAGAGAGAGAGAGAGAGAGAGAGAGATAGACATACAGACAGATATATATATAGAGAGAGAGATAGATAAATAGATAGATAGATATAGATAGATAGATAGATAGATAGATAGATAGATAGATAGATAGATAGATAGATAGATAGATAGATAGATATACAGTGATTTTGTTAAACAAACTAAAATATTTTCCAAAATATAGCAATATAGAAGAGTGCTTTCAACTGTAAATATTACTTTAAGTTTTAAATAATATTTCAACTTGAAAAAGTAAATTATATAGATTTATAGATTGCAAAACGAGTCACAATAAAAATAAACGAGTTTTTTTTCCAGACAAATGTAATCATTTGAGCTTCAAGCCCAGTTTATTTACACAAATATTTCTTTGTAACTTTAGGAAATTATATGCTGTGTTCTTAAATTGATTGAGAATCATATAGCAGTTGCACGTGGGTTTATTTCTCGTACAACTACCGTCGCACTCCGTCGATTACGACGACGCGAGTTCCAGTCGACCCGATCAACGGAACAACCTGCTCGTGAAATTTATGTGCAAGTAGTTGAGCACTGCACTGACACGTTACCCTTAACCCTTAACGTAGTACTCCGGGAGATTCAGCGTGACACAATGTGCCAAGGATAGCCCTTTGAAATGCAGGTACAACAAGAACGGGAACAAGGAGTGAGAGAAAGTTGTGGTGAAAGAGTACAGCAAGGTTCACCACTACCCCCTACCGGAGCCTCGTAGAGCTTTAGATGTTTTTGCTCAATAAATACTCAAAACGCCCGCTCTTGGAATCGAATCCGAGATCCCGTGACTGCGAGTCGGCTGGCCTAACCACAGGGCCTCAACGGTATGACTTTAAAGGCGACATGTAAATGCAGTAATGCAGCCCTTCTCTTGCTTTGAAGAGACTTTCGTCGTATGTCTGTGTAGTGTGATATGGATATAAACATATCATTAATTCATATAAATGAAAACCTTCTGGGGTTGCGAGGAACAATACTGAAGTAAAGATCTCTATAGGCACATCACTAAACAAGCACATGTTTCTTTAACCGTTTTTCGGTGAGACTCAAGCAATTTTATATCTTTTATCTTATCAATTTTACTTTTCCGAGCTCGTCTCTAATATGACCAATGGGAGCGAAAGCAATATTTCTGTCGGAAATATATCAAATATGTCAGTTGAATCACTACTATAGTCAAACTTTCGATGCTTTCAGGAAGTTCAAGATCTTGCTTCGATAACAAATATTTCTTGAATCTTTTTTCGAAAATGAAGTAATAAAATAATAAGAAACAAAAGCAAAGTAATTTTATCTTTTACTGGTTTCAAGTTTCAGTCATTTGACTGCAGCCATGCTGGAGCACCACCTTTAGTCTATCAAATAGACCCCAGAACTTATTCCTTGTAAGCTGAGTACTTATTTTATCGGCCACTTTGCTAATCCGCTACGTTACGGGACGTAATGTCACCAGCGTCGATTGTCAAGCGATGTTCGGGGGACAAACACACACACAAAAAAAATACACAAATATACATACATATACATACATACACACACATATATATATATATATATTATATATATATATATATATATTTACGACGGGTTTCTTTCCGTTGCCCTCTACCCAATCGACTCACAAAGATTTGGTCGGCCCAAGGCTATAGTAGAAGACATTTGCCGAAGGTGCCACTCAGTGAGACTGAAACCAAAACAACATGGTTGGTAAGCAACCTACTTATCACGTAGTCACTCATAAATCCTTCTAAATTTCATTCGAGCTGTAGATCATGCACACACATACACACACATACACACAAATGTATGTATGTAAGCTTGTATACACTTTGACATATATAAATATACATTTATACATATGCTTAAATATATATTTAAATATATTAAATATATACTTTTATATGCTTAAATATATTTGCTTGTTCATTAGATATATATTCTTGTATGTGTATGTGTCTGCGTGTAAGCATGCATGTGAGTGTGTACGTAAGTATGTGAACATTAATTGATAAACAATCATTGAAACTCTGTAATTATCAAACCACTTATGCAACTTTGAAATCTTTAGAAAAGTTCAAGATAGATTTATTCATTAAATTTCAACTAATTTGCAGTTATCGATGGAATATCGTTTTCCATTTGTACCCTAGGAAAATAGAAATAAAATAATTGTTTACATCGCTGGTAAATATTTACCTGCACATTCGAGTGATTGAACTGAGTTTATATATTATATTATTGTTGGTAAAATTGACTGCTTTATCATGTTAAATATAATTTAATATTATGTATGTTTATGGTAATAATTGGTGCATGAGTAGACGTGCGTACAGCAAAAGAGACCAATAGAATAAGTAATAAACTTACAAAGAATAAGCCTCGAGGTTCGATTCGTTCGACTAAAGTTGGTGCTACAGTATGACCGCAGTCAAATGACTGAAGCATGTAAGAGAGTAAAAGAATATAAATAATATTGGTTTGAACATTTGGCACAAGACAGGATATTTCCAGGGAAGGGTTAATACTACCGCATCGGTCCTAGTACATTACTGGTACTTCTTTTACCGACCCAGAAAGGAGGAAAGGCAAAGGCGTCCTCAGAGGAATGTAATCTCAGACAAAACGGACAAAATGTCACTAAGTACTTCCTACGGAGCAATAATGAGATATGCCACTTTGTCTCCATAGAATGGAAAGAATACTACATGGTTTTCAAACAAATTAGCGTTCGTGATTTAATTTGCATAAGCGCAGGAGTGGTTATGTGGTAAGTAGCTTGCTTACCAACCACATAGTTCTGGGTTCAGTCCCACTGCGTGGCACCTTCGGCAAGTGTCTTCTACTTTAACCTCGGGCCGACCAAAGCCTTGTAAGTGGGTTTGGTAGACGGAAACTTAAAGAAGCCGGTCGTATATGTATATATATATAAATAAATATATATATATATATATGTGTGTGTGTGTGTGTGTGTGTGTGTGTGGTGTGTGTGTGTGTGTGTTTGTGTATGTGTGTATGTTTGTGTCTGTGTTTGTCCACGCAACATCGCTTGACAACTGATGCTGGTGTGTTTACGTCCCCGTAACTTAGAATAAGTACAAGACTTACAAAGAATAAGTCCTGGGGTCGATTTGCTCGACTAAAGGCGGTGCTCCAGCATGGCCACAGCCTGAAACAAATAAAAGAGTAAAAGAGTAAAAGAGACTAGTTTGTTTCTTTCAAACAACCTGCATCGGTACACATACATTTTTTATCCATTTTCTACTAAATTTATTTTCCCCACAGATACAGAATTCAGCCTAGGAATAATGTATCTCGTTTATCTGTCATAACGTTGTAAAATGAAGTTGAAATACAACCAGTAAATAACTTTGCGACAATTCTCCGCAAATATCACATTATATTAATTTAAAAAAACGGCAGCCATATTTTAGAAATCTGAGCTAGCATGTAGGCACAAAATTATGAAAGGAAATATGGATGTTGAAATGAAAATAATCATCAGAATTATAGACTTATTTGAAATTTAATCCAAGAAGCGAAACCCATTAAAGAGAAGAGAGACGTTGGGGATACTTGTCACTCAGTGAAAAAAAAATTCGCAGAACTTTCATCATAAAACCAACTTCGTAACACTTATTTTATCTTCATGAATGAATATCTTAGTTAAAATATTTTGAATCATCTAATGAAAGTCTAACTAATGAATATCTTATACATTCATTCAGGTTCTACAAACATTCAAAAATTTCAATAGCTAACGTCCATTAAATATTCGTTATTATCATTTTCATGCATATAAAACCAGAGAAAATTTCAGTCAGCCTTATAAAGTAGCGTAATACATTCCGACTGCATCAAAAGACTTTATATTGTTTGGGAATATATTCAACAGTTTCTCAGAAAATTCTGTCTCGCATATAAATATAAGAATATTTCATTTATGTCTTTGAATTTAAAAAAATAAAATTTATATTCGTAATCTAGTTTCTACTTAAGAAATTTCTACTCTACACACACGCGTGCACGTGCATCCACACGCTCTCTCTCTCTCCCCCTCTCTCTCTCACACACATGCACATACACACATACGTATATATATATATATATATATATATATATATATATAAAAGTATATGCACGTATATGTGTATACATGTGTATATATATAAGTATATATGTGTATATATATATATATATATATATATATATATATATATATATATATATATATATATATATATATATATATATATGCTGGCCGGATCGGAGTGATTTCAGGATTAATCAGCCGAAATTGCGAGGATGATCCGGTTCCTGACTGAAGATTAGAGGCTTCGAATGACCCGTCCGTTTTTTGTGTCGTCTCTTTGTGTGTTTTGCGTTCTTGTCCTATTTTGTATTTATATATATATATACATATATATACATACATATACATATATATGCACATATATACATACATATATATATACATATATATGCACATGTATGTATACATACAAGCAAAGGAGGAAAGGTGAAAGTAAAATAATGTTTCATTAAAGTAGATTATATAGTTTTTCATATTTTAATTCATGCAATCGTTTTTAATTGTGAGAAAATGCTTTCGAATTTTCATTATTTTTTAAGTAACTTGATTTGCGTTCCTAAACTATTTCCAGATCCTTTTTCAAGTGCCACGGAATGTAATTTTACGAAATATTCAAAAGCAGCAGTCGACGTTGAAAATAACGAACATCGCCACTAGACCAAATAACCTTACTGGAATAATATCAACAGAAACACCTTTCAAATGTCCGTCTAATTTTGATCTCTTACTATAAGACCAAACCAGAATTACAAAAGAAAGACAAAAAAAACAACTTTCTTATTACAGCACACTATATCATGATCTCTGATCTACTAAATCCTAGGTATATAAATAACATGCAACAAAAATTATCGCGGTTAACCTCGGGCTAGAAACACGGCCCCGATATTTGCAAAGTCAAATTTCTGCATTTGCCTTACTCTGCTTCTAGCAATTTCACATAAAGGCGATATTAGCAGATTATTTTCTCACAATGCGATATGTCGTGGAGTAGGCAAATACAAAGCAAACATGACACATATATATATATATATTGTTGCATGTGTGCTTGAAGGAGAAATGGTCCAGTGGTTAGGGCAGCAGACTCGCGGTCGTGGGATCGCAGTTTCGAAAATGTATTCTGCGAAATTTCCTAAAGCTCTAAGAGTTTCCGGCTGGGTGGGTGTGGCGAACTCTGCTGTACTCTTTCACCACAACTTTCTTTCACTGTTTCTTTGTGTTTCTGTTGTACCTGTATTTCAAAGGACCAGCCTTATCACACTCTTTGTCACGCTGAATCACCTGAAGAACTACGTTCACGGTAGACTTGTCTGTTGATTACGCAGCCACTTGCACGTTAATTTCACTAGCAGGTTGTTCTGTTGATCGGATAAACCGGAACCCTCGTCGTCGCAACCGACGGAGTGCCACGAATATATGTGTGTGTTTCTGTTTCATTTAATTCTCTTGAATATAAATTGCTTTGATCCCACTCACATAAACTCATTTCTATTGCAAGTTAACGTAAACCATAAACGCCTTTGCTTCAGGTTTTGCCCTTATGTTTTCCGTTACCACCTCTGATTACTTCACCACACGTGACGTCTTACGTCTGTCTCCATTAGAATTTGATTAAAACCGATGTATAATTATTTGACTGATTTCCTAGATAATTTTTCGTACACAAACAATTAACATGGCTAGACAAGACAAATCGATTTTCATTCTTGTGAGAAAACTTTGTTTATCGAGCAAATATCACCAGATTCTGATCTATTTCGGGAGATTACAAGCTGAATCATAATCTAGAATATATATAATTCCATAGGAAACTCGATATATATTAACGATATGACACCGATGGAATGAAGCGCAAGATTTAATTAAGCACAACCTAGACGGCTTGCTAATTGACTATCGTGAATTAACCCATTAGTCATTAGATACTTAAATATCCTACGTCCATTTTGTTACGTAACTTTTATTTAAAATGGTGGAAGACGAGACGAACTGATGACCTTTGCAAACACTCCTAGACTAGTCGAATCAATACTGTTGCTCTTCGTATTCAGCTTCTGTAGGTGAATTTCTATAACTGTGCGTATGTGTGAGATTAAAACTAAACAGAAGCCGTCCACGTCGCGGTACAAGAGGCAACAAACGAAAACAGCCGATCTTGTTTCATACTGAGCGAATTGCAGTTTTTCAAACGAACGGCCTTTTGTGTATTGTTGGCAGCACAGCTGTAGCATACATTGGAACAGTTAGCAATGCGAGTTACAAAGCGTCAGCAACAAATTACTGCTTAAAACGGAATTGATTTACACAAGAGTGTTCGGCTTTGATATGCTGTTTTAACGATGTGTAATCTATTTCTGGCCACTAAAGAATATCATCAAATACAGTGATGGCTACCATATATAACATATTGAAGAGCTGCCTTTTATTGTTCCTATCTCAAGCGATGTATTACACGACTGTTGCATTAATAAATGTAACGATTTAGTTTTAATGTTACTGAAGGAGACTATTATGTTATTGCCACATTTCCTAGGAAAAAAATAATAATAGATGCTACTGATTTCTCATGATTCAAAAGCTTTGCTATCTTTGTTACATTAACATTATCCTTAATAGATATCCTAATTGAACAGTAGCAAATACACAGAGACTCGTTCAGCGTTTGTATGCTTGTTGGCGCTAATATCAAGTGGTTGTGCTTCGTAACTAACCCACTTTTAGAGATACGCATATATAGGCGTGTACGTATGCATCCAAATATATATATATATGTATATATATATATATATATATATATATATATATATATATATATATAGAGAGAGAGAGAGAGAGAGAGAGATGGATAGATAGAGAGATAGATAGATAGATAGATAGATAGATAGATAGATAGATAGATAGATAGATACATAGACAGATAGATAGATAGATAGATAGATAGATAGATAGATAGATAGATAGATAGATAGATAGATAGATAGATAGGTGGATAGATAGATAGATAGATAAATAGATAGATGATAGATAGAGAGATAGAGAGATATGTATGTATATGTATATATATATGTGTTGTGTGTGTGGTTGTATGTGTTTATATAAATGTTATACAACTGTACGCAGGTCTCTCTCTATATACTTGCGTGTGTGTATGAGTGTATGTATATGCTATGTTGCACTTATAAAATGGTTATCAAACATTTGCGCATGCGCCACTCAGTCAAAACAGTTTCTCTGTGGGAAATAATTATAACGTCACGGCCGAATGGTTTATCCAATCTCCGCCTCTTGTAAGTTGATGCACGATGCAAATGTTGAATATATTTGACTCCAATAATAATTAGTCAATTCCTACGCGTTGGATGGTAGAAAATCAGGAGAACGTCCGTTTCAGTGGCTGGATATTACCTCAAGTTACATAGAATAAACACAGAATATGTAACTGCTGGTGTAATCCTAGGTCTCCGCTTCTGCACAGTCTGGCATTTCTCAGTGCTCAGTTACATTTCGTGCTCATTCAGACGCAATTAACTGTTTTCTCAGTAATTCTGTCTGGAGAATGCCAAATTTTCTTTTACGCTCAGAAAAAAAAGCATTGCCAGTTTAAAGACCGCTGATCCCGCAAAAACAAGAGTTGTTTGCCTTTGTCTCTTATCAACCACCCGAACGCATGGGGGTAATTCATACGTTCAGAACCAGATTTGCTACTACCCAATTGTGTATTCCATTCCCCCATGATTCTTCCATGACCAGCCTGACATCATGACAGATAATTTCATTACAAACATCATGTAATCTCGATACGCAGATATTGTTTTGAGCTGAGTGGGGGTGCTAGATTCCCTTATTGGAAAATATAAGGACACAGATCGTGTCGTATAGCCAGCTGGAGACGATGCCTCCTGAGGCTAAATTACTGCAACGTTAGTCCTAAACCAGGACTGCCATGTTATGTTGGCAAACACTCTTTACTGTACACATCATGTAGTTCTTAAACGGAATCCTTGGTGGCATCTTCAACATCTTCGTTTAGTGCATGCTCTCGAATAACAGTTGCCTTCCAGCATCGGGGTTTGATCCGAGTTGTTATAATTCGGTCACACATGGCTGCTCTGTAACCTATTCGTGCTTTAGAAAATATCAGTCCCACGCTGAGAATGCATTGTTTTTGTGGCCAGATTACAATATTTAAAAGAAATTCCCAGTCGTGATCATTCAGCTCAGATTCCTGCATATTTCCCTTATTCCAATGATACTTGTTCGTTACTTGTCGAATTCACAAAACAACTGGAACAATGCTTCGCGCTGCTGCACAGTTTGAATGTTCCCGGTGACAGTTGGAGTCTTTTTCTCTCTGAAATACAAAATCGAACACTTTAATAGAAACCGGGAAAAATCTCATCTTTGACCCTACCCTATTATAACTTGAGGTGATTATTCCTCTTTATGCCAGACATTGTTGACAATATCTCTTGCGATTTCTCTAAAGATTGTAGTTTTCCCAACATGGGGGATTTTCTCAGTGGTTCTGATGATGGGATGCTCTCACAACTACTACCTAACTCCTTTCTGAGTCAAGGATCGGTAGTTGCTGACATTAATAGTAAGTAAAAACAATTAAATATCAACCACTGAAGTATATAATTATTACAAACAATACTCAGTTAGTATTAACCAACACATTAGCCCTCAAATTTTTCTACAGTTCTATTTAAAACAATTCTACATATGTGTATTATTCCTGGGTTAGAGACAGCAGAGATATCGTTGAAGGAATACCATCTGTAACTCGAGGATGGATTTGTTTCGGATATGAGATTTTCTTCACAGCTTTGCACTGGACAATACAGATCAACTCATATTTAAAAAAAAAACAGAAACAAGGTAATTTGAAACAGAAGATGATATACAGCATAAAAATAAGTAGTCTGCTCTCGTAGCCCCGTTATGAGAGATTATTATGAACTGAACCAACATATTGCTCGAGTATATTGTTAATAAAACAATAATATATTTTACAATACGTGCAGATATTTAAGAAGATATGACATTGACGCAATATTATTCTCTCTGTCAATATAAACATATATAAACATATATGCATATGTCAAAATATAGAAATATGAAGATTAACAATTTAGTTTTAATAATAGATGCAACCATCTTGATGAACAATAAACTGAGAAACTCTGTATGAGTTGAAGTTATTTTTCTGATTCAACATCAAAGAAAAGACATTAAAACACTGGTGCGCATATGTCCATATTTAATAGTAAAAATTTTGCTAAAAATGTGAAACATCATCAGATGGACGCTATCATCATGATTAATATTCATTATGGAATTACCCATTCAGAAATCCAAGAATAAATTTACAAAAAAAAAACGAAAAAAAATGTAGATTAATTTGGCATTCAATTCCTCATTAGCCATCCTAAATTGAAATTTCAAATTCCTTTTGAAGTGAGGCGCTCTTCTTCTAGTATTTTTTATGCCATTTTAAATGGATGACATTATCAAATAATGTTAGATATTAAAAAAAAATATCACGTATTTGAAGACTAATTTAATCCCAATAATTAATTAAAAATTTTAACATCATAATCCAAATTAATTAGATTATGATTAGTTGCGATATTACAAATACATACACACACACATATATATATATATAGGTGTGTGTGTGTGTGTGTGTGTGTGTGTTTGTATATAGGGAGAGAGAGAGAGAGATCAGTGTGTGTTGTGTAGATTTATATTACATACTTTTTAACTATAAACCCAGATAATTTCTGATTACTTGTACACTCGACGAATAAATGTCTTAGTCGAATTATGCGGCGGTGTTTAAGGTTCATATTTTTCTATCGCCTCACAATCATACAAGCATTATGATACATAGAACCTGTCCGTATTTTATCGATTCTGAAAGGATAATAGAAAAAGGCAACTTCAGGGGAATTTGAACTCACACCGTACAGACTGACGAAATAACGCGAAGTATTTTAGCATGGCGTGATAACGACTCGGTAAGTTCACTACATTAGGTATAATATTTAAAAAAGAAATTAAAGGTGGTGAGCTGGCAGAGACGTTAGCACGCCGGGTATTTCGTTTGCCGTTACATTGTGAGTTCAAATTCCGCCGTGTTCGATTTTGCCTTTCATCATTTCGGGGTCGATGAATTAAGTACCAGTTATGCACTGAGGTCGAAGTAATCGACTTAATGCCTATGTCTGTCCTTTTTTGTCCCCTCAATGTTTACCCCTTGCGGGTAATAAAGAAACAGCTATTTAAAATTAAATTAAATTAAAAAATGCTATAATAACCTGAAATGCAATCCATTTGTGTAAGTGGTTAAGATATGTCTATATTTGACAATTCATCGTAGCAGGACAAGGTTTTAGTGACATACAAAACTTGAAGCACATGATCGGGTCAGAGATAATCATACGTTGTAATATATTTATAATGTATCATTTATTACTTCAATGTTCACGGTTATGAGGATATTGTAAAATTCTATCAGCAATTATTTCTTTCCTTGCATTAGTTTTCCTTTCACCTTGCATTTAATATCGCAAAAAGACTATTAAATTATGGGGAAGAATAAATTAAATGAAAATATAATTAGAGAATATAATTATCAATGCTGGAATCAATGCTGTTTTCCCCTCCATACAATTATAGACACGTTGTAGTAAAAACGTTCTACAACCTAAGAGCTCTGAGGAGCCGCTTTCAATATACAGAGGTTTACATCGGCCCAATGAGTTTTGCTGTGTTTTGTTTTGTTTTCTTGCGTAATGTTTATCTTCGTTGGAGGGTTAAAATATAGTTGTGAACTTGTCAAGATATATAATCATAAGTTAATGTAAGAAAAACTACGAAACCAAGCGCCAGCAAACAATATCAGTCACGGTATTGAAACTGATATTCAACCAATAAAGATGTATACACACTGCGAAAACAGATAATCAATTATTAAAGCAATTACTTTTTTACTCTCCCTCATAAGTATGCTTCACGTGTGTGTCTTCTATAGAAAATATTTGAATGACAAGCAGCAAATTGTTATATATTAAAAGGTTTCTTTGTTTACGTACTTAAATACACACGCACATACACACATATATGTATATGTGTGTGTATATATGTGTGTTTGTGTGTGCGTGCGAAAAACGGAAAAGAGAAACAAACATAGAGGCAAACGGGTAGACAGAGAAATAGAAAGAGGGAGGACAGGGAAAATAGATTTGTGGAGCGAAATCGACAGTGAACTACTCTCAGACGATATATAGCACTTTAGGGAACACGTATTATGAGTAGCTTGAAATATTTTCAATAGTTTTTTTTCCCCTGCGAAAATATGACAAACATACACGAAATTAATGGAAGGTCAGTTTCTGTTGCCCTATTTGTTAAGTGATATATCACGTTTTCCTAAACTTTGACTTGTTCTGACTAGAAGAATCAGTAATTCCAGACATGGTGTCTAGTTTGCTACTTTACATCAAGAAATTCATTAAATAACTTTCGTATTTATTACTGTTTCTGTTCAATCAATTTTTATGAAACTTCAATTAAATAGTTTCCTGTCATATAGATCCTCCTTTTCGAATCTTAAAGTTAATAAATTATCATGCGGTGTTTATAAATTAAACTTAATTCCATATCAGGGAAATGATAATCTATCCCAAATTTATCTGAAAATTGCAATTAGTGAACCATTTAAAACACACAGCCAAGATAATTATAAGCGGCTTGTCCGAGAAGTAGCAAAAAATAAGTACTCAAATGAGTTTGGAGGACCCGGATTTGTATGAAGTACTTTTCCCAGAGTACTCGTATCATTCTTCGTTCACTGACGTCTATTCTTACCATTACAATGAGTTTTGACATATCTTTTCTCATGGGTTTTCTTGAAGTTGAGTACTTACGGAGGTTGCATGTCAAATTTTCCCCTGACGGGAGGCCTGAAGTGTGTGCTTGTAACACACTGAACTCCAGTAAAGATGAACAAGGCGAAGGAGATAATCTTCGTCTATGTAGAAGTTTAAATCTACCATATAGAAGATAGGACAGTTCACACGACTATGTTTTAATGTTTCCGCCTTTTGGACTTCACTCGCGAGCAGAGTTTTACAGATGACACTTGCAAAGTCTACTCTGCAGTGGCCTTAAATCCGAAATTACGTAGTCTGAGACAGGATTTCTTTAACATAGAGGCATTATATGCCCAATACATAGAACAAAAAATGTAAATAACATACATAAGCATAAAATGATATCTAATATGTATCGAGCTTTTAGGAAGGTTATGTTTGGTCGGTCATTTCCAGCTGTGTTGAGCAGCTGGAAAATTGCATAGAAACTTGAGGGTTGGACAATATGGGACTATTCAAGATTCAGAACTTCCACTTCTACTCATATTAGTATGAAGTATGGAGACTCCTCGGCGGTTATAGATACGAGAAAGGGAAATACAAGCAACAATGTTTTGCACAAATAAGGAACGCGTGAGGAGATTAGTGTTTAGGATTAACTTCGTTCTTTATTTGATAATTGGTAAATTATCAAATATTTTATATGAAATTAAATTTATTTTATAAATATTAGACGATTAATATATTATCTATATCAAATTCTCCTGTGTCTTAATTCTTTCAGTCAGTAGATTGCGCCCATACTGGGGCACCGCCTAGAAAACATATTTGGCCGAACAAATCGAGCCCAGTAGTTATTTTTGTTTGAGCCTGGTATTCTATCGTTCTTTTTTTGCCGAACTGGTAAGTTAGGGGGACATAAACGAACCAACACCATTTGTCAATCGGTGGTGGGAAGCAAACACAAGCACACAAACACACCTGTACGGCGGGCTTCTTTCAGTATCCGTCTACCAAATCCACTTACAAATCTTTGGTCAATCCGAAGCTATAGTAGAAGGCACTTATTCAAGGTGCCACTCAGTGGGACTGAGCCTGGAACCATGTGACTGTGAAGCAAATTTCTTACCAGACACCTACTGAAATATATTTCTAAAGTTGATA
Source organism: Octopus sinensis (assembly GCF_006345805.1). Classification (NCBI taxonomy): domain Eukaryota; kingdom Metazoa; phylum Mollusca; class Cephalopoda; order Octopoda; family Octopodidae; genus Octopus; species Octopus sinensis. The sequence goes on along the minus strand of NC_043001.1, from coordinate 105,554,549 downwards.
TCAATCTACATTTTGTAACAACATAAGATTAAAAGAGCGAATAGTGGTAACGGGCATCGAAATTTGGTAGATCGATTGTAAGATTCATATTATATACTAAAGAATCGATAGATACTATATCTGTCAAAAACGAAGCTGTCATACAAACAGGAAGAACATTAAGCTTAAAAGGAATATGAAGATCACATTTTTACATTGAACTGGCACATATGATGGCGTAAGGCTAAGTACATACCCCCATAACTACATATATTCGTCCACTTATATTCAGAGGACACTCACTCTTTACTCCTCTGTCTATCACTCTCCACACTCAGGGAAACTCTCTAAGCCTCTGTTTCTATGGAATACACTTATTACTAAAAACATGCTAGTACACACATACACATACACATACATATTTATATACATATAATATATATACACATATATTACATGGATATTGGCACGTTTGTGTGCGTATTAAAGAAGCTATGTCTCTGCGTACGCTTGTGTGGTATCATTTATATAGAGTATAATACCTCGGCTACATTTGAGGCAAATTTGAAAAGAAAAAGAGTTTTCTGTTCGAGAAATTTCTTTTAAACGTAACTACTTACAAATCTTTAAACACACCTAAAACACAATTGGTTTGTATATATATAAATTGTTGTATAATATATATATATATATATATACAAACCGAGAGAGAGAGAGACAGAGAGACCGAGGAAGAATTCACAAACAAGACAAAAGATGGAGATAGGTGGTGTAGACAACAAAGGGATGTTTAATGCTCGGGAAGTGAAAAACTCTTTAACGGTACGAGCTTACCCTCTTCCACAGAAAGGAACACAGAAAGAAACAAGAAGAGAAAATACAGACGAACTTGTAAGGTGGTCAAGGATGCGATTTAGAGCAAAAAAGTCGCGTAGTCTGACATTTGTTAAGGGAGTGCAGAAAGAAGTTAAATTTCGAATATCTGAAGAAAGCATTCCAACAGTCAAGGAAGAGCCCGTCAAGAGCTTGGGACGAGTATACGCTGGAACATTGTCAGACAGAAGTCGTGGGATTGAAATTATGAAACAGGCCGAGGCTGGGTTATCAGCGATTCGAAGTTACCAGGTAAATATAAAATTTGGTCCTTGCAGTTCGGCTTGTATCCGCGACATGCGTGGCCACTTTTAATATACGAAGTAGCATCGTTACGAGTTGAAAGGATTGAACAAAAATGTAATGTGTTCATTAGAAAGTGGCTAGGTCTACTCCGTATGTTGAACAGCTCAGCTCTTTATCGTAAAAGAGGTTCGTTGCAGCTACCAATAGTATCAATAGTCGAAATATTTAAGTAGGGGAAGATACAGATGGTCATGATGCTGAGAGAATCGAAGGATATGGAAATCAGGCGTAACCCACCAGAGGTGAAAACAGCCAGGAAGTGGAAAGCAGAAGCAGAAACTGACAACATCTTGTCTTCTCTTATACACAGAGATATGGTGGGAGCAACGCAGAACCATCGGAAAGGATTTGGTTTTGGCGCAGATCAGTTCAGACCGTTTGCAAGCATGATGCTGTGTGAACGCAGATCTGTTGTTAACAACAGCGTCAAAACGAGAGAAGCAGAGAGAAGAGAGCTTCATTTGATCCGATGTGTTCATCAAGGTCAGATGACGAGATGGGAAGAACATGTTGTTGAGAGGAAGATAAGTTGGGATGAGATGTGGAAGTGGACGACATCTCGACTGAGTTTCCTGATTCGTTCATCTTATGATGTTTTGCCATCACGTACGAATCTAGTAAGATGGAACGTCTTAGAGAATGACATCTGCAAATGTGGAAAGGTCGGTACACTAAAACATATTCTTTCCAACTGTTCATTAGCATTGAACAGGTACACATGGAGGCACAACTTGGTCCTAAAGGTTATCTTCAATGCTATAAAGAACCAAATTCATCTCAACAACACTGAGGAAAAATCGTTCATCTTATGATGTTTTGCCATCACCTACGAATCACCTAACGAAAAATCGTTAAAAGTACCATCAAGAGATTTCATTACCTTCGTGCGACCAGGTCAGCGGATCTGTTTCAAGAAGAAGACCAAGAAACTTCCTGAGAAAAATGAAAAGTGGAACGGCTATTGGGAGGTAACTGCAGATTTACCCGGGTGCCAGGTTTTCTTTCCCAACCCAGTTTCGAAAAAAACAGATATTTTGATGTGGTGTAAAAGAAAGAAAGTTGTAAATATAGTCGAGCTAACGGTTCCTCACGAAGATAATATGGACGCCGCTCGGGCTCGAAAATTGAACCGTTATGAAAACCTCCTCGATGAATGTGAAGACGCAGGCTGGAAAGCGGAACATTTTCCTATCGAAGTCAGATGTAGAGGGTTTGTAGGACACAGCGTGAGACGACTGTTGTTATCGCTAGGCCTAACTCATCGTAAAGTCAATACTACCATGACTGATATCCAATCTACAGTGGAGAAGGTTAGCCACTGGATTTGGTTAAAAAGAGACGACGAGCGATGGCTAGAAGTATATTGAGTTCTTCATAACCAGCTGATCTAGCAAGCGGGGCCTCATATCAGTGCGCATTGATGCCGTCGAGAGGTAGGCCCCGAAACGGCGCGCATTCTCTCCTGGTGACCCCATACACTTGCTAGCTTCCGATATACGGAGCTTTTAACTGGTAGCACTTGCATGTGCAAGTTGTTTGCAAGACATCTAATATATATATATATATATATATTTATATATACATATGTGTGTGTGTATGTGTGTGTGTGAATTCTATTTTATACTTTGTAAATCAAAATTTTCTTCTTTCTACAATAGTCATACTTTGTCTTTGATGACGGTATACCCAGTGCGTAAACCTGCTAACCTACCACTTGGGTTATCCCACAATTGGCTGTAAGACTTCAAATTCACCTTACCCTAATTAAACTATTCTAAATGACTCGAGATACTCGTTCTACTTTGGTTTTGCTTTAGCGTGGAATACAATATAATATATAGATGGATATATATACTAACCTGTGCACACACGAGCAACATATAACGAACTAACATGCTGATGTTTACAGAGGCACTTAAAAGGACAATGTTACCATTGTGATGCCATCAGCCTTACTATTACTAACGCTGCTTTCTTGTGATTGTGTGGCCTCGGGAAACCCTTTGATTATCTATAATTTTGAGGCAGTTTTCCTATTTGAACTTATTGCAAAATTATTAAGGGATCAAATGCTCTTACTGAGAAACGCATACACACACACACACATATACACATGTGTGTGTGGGTGCGTGTGTGTGTGTGTGTGTGCGTGTGTATGTGTGTGTGTGTGCGTGTGTGTGTGTGTGTGTGTGTGTGCGTGTGTGTGTGTGTGTGCGTGTGTGTGTGTGTGTGTGTCTTGAACAAATAATAAAATTAGTACTGAATTTTGGGAGAAAATATTCCGAAAATCTTTAGTAGAGTAGACACAAGAGAAGAAAATGAAGAAGCAGTAGTAGTAGTAGTAGTAGTAGTAGTAGTAGTAGAAGAAGAAGAAGAAGAAGAAGAAGAAGATGATGATGATGATGATGAAGGAGATGAAAAAGAAGAATGTGGGGGGGAGGAGAAAAAGGTGAAGAAGAAGAAAGGGAGGAAGAGAACAGAAAGGAAAGGAAGAAGTAGAAGAGAAGAAGAAGAAGAAGAAGAAGAAGAAGAAGAAGAAGAAAAAGAAGATGATGATGATGATGATGATGATGATGATGAAGAAGAAAATGAAGAAAGTGGAGGACAAAAAGGAGGACGAGAAAAAGGTGAAGTGGAAGGAGAGAAGAAGAAGAAGAAGAGAAGAAGAAGAAGAAGAAGAAGAAGAAGAGAAGAAGAAGAAGAAGAAGAAGGAGTGTCGTGTATCAAAAACCAAGGTGAAGAACAGATATTCTATACATAGTAATGGCGGTTCTTTTGATATCTGTAGTCGTAAGTTGTATCATGATTTGTCTTTTAAGTTGAAAATATCCGAAATACAATTACATAGAAATGAAATACGAAGATATTACGCCTAAAGCGTTTGAGACTTAGTTTTATTTCACCGAGTTACTTCATATTGAAATCTTCTTAAATCTGGTGAACTGCGATGGATTGGAACAAACGTACATGTTGCCGTGTCTCGTATTTCCTATAAATTGTTTACTATAATTTATGATCTTTTGCTAGCGTATGAACCGCCAGCAGAATGTTTCGTTCCAACTGAATTACGTTTGTGAAGTATTCTATATAAACCATTAATCTTTATATAAAACGAAACTCGTTGCAGAATGAGTTGGATACGTTTACGATATTTACTTCAACAAACAGCTTCTTTTGTTAATTATCGTTTACTGTTTTATACCATCTTCCATCTCTTCTTTTTAACTTTTACTTGTTTCGGTCAATAGATTGCAGCCACAACTGGTAGAATTGTTAGTCGAATGGATGTTGCGCAGTACTTATTTCGTTTGCTGGAGCCAGCTAATGTTTTATGGCTGCCATTTGTTGAAACGCTAGGTTGTAGGGAGATAATCACACCAAAACACTGGTTGTCAAACACAAGTTTAAAGACACTGATATATCTACATAAAAGACGGACTTCCTTCAGTTGCCGCCCACCAGATCCACTCACAAGACTTTAGTTCGTCCAAGGCTATACTAGAATAGCGACTGAGCCCAAAGCTATGTGGTTGGGAAGCAAGCGTCTTACTACACACGCACGCCTGTGCTTAAATGAAGTTAATATATATATAACCAACGCGCTTTTCTTGCTCATAGAATCGTCTGGCTGCGTTCTGGTTACGTTCATAACTAGTTTCTCAAAAAATACTTTTGATTAGGATATTTTCAATTCTCTATCCTCTAAAGGTGGACGAACTTATTTTTATGACTTGTATTTTATTTTTACCCTGCGTCAATCCTTACTGGATTTTTTGTTTTGCAATTTGTTTCGTCATCGAAAACATGAAATTCTGCTCCCGTGGCTTTCAGTCTGGATTATAACCATCTCTCATCATTGCAATAAGGATTTCTGTCAGAGACGCTGCTGGGGTATTACGTTCCCCTCTCCCCATCACAACATGTATTATGTCCCAAATACCTTACATTTCTATATATCTGCCAATTATATTACCAATTATTCCCTACTTGAAACCCTATTTTGCTTAAAATAATATCCATAATATTATTACCGCTCGTGGCAATCTCTCTTTCGCAACTTCAGAAGCTGCCTTAAAGTGTTTCCAGCATTATTACTGACAAGGCAACATTTATATTAGTTTGTCGGAATATTTACTGCTTTGAAGCATATTTCTTTGAAAATATTAATAATATTCTATAATTAAGCAAATGTTGTCATATTGGTTTAATGTCTATATTTTACCCCCGGCTGAGATAGCATTGGATTACTTTTACGAATATTTGCAATTTTGTTTTACAGTATGCTTCAGTTATCTCATAATCCACATATATGCAGAAATGATTGTCTTTTCAATCTATTGTTAGCTATTCCTATTACCATCTATGCTTGTCTTTCTCCCATTTTTGACCGTTGTTCTCTGCTCCCAGCATTGGACTCCATTTGCTTGTCCCATTTTATATCCAATATAGACTTTTTGCATCGCTAGCCTCATTTCCTCATAAAATATCAATTAATAATTTGTAGCCTCCTGTCATGTAAGTAGATTTGTGAAAAATGTTTGTCATGACAAACCAGTTCGATATGAGATGCATATTCAAAATGAATCATAATATAACATAACTTACTTGCAGAAACATGTTACATGAAAGCGAAAACGAGAACTTTGAATATTCTGATGATCTTAGTTTTGAAAATGTCTGACTGTTATTTCTAGTATTTTATTTGATGCAAAAGAGTAATTTGCTTTGAGGAATCGGAGCTCAATCGAAGCAAAAATTATATACTAACCACACACAAAACTATATTATGGATTAGAAAGGTGTGTATAATAGGGGATAATCCAAGTTTTTATATCCATATATAGATTAATTGTAAATGAGATACGCTTTACTCTTACTCTTTTACTTGTTTCAGTCATTTGACTGCGGCCATGCTGGAGCACTACCTTTAGTCGAGCAACTCGACCACGGGACTTATTCTTTTGTAAGCCCAGTACTTATTCTATCGGTCTCTTTTGCCGAACCGCTAGGTGATGGGGACGTAAACACACCAGCATCGGTTGTCAAACAATGCTAGGGGGACAAACACACACACATACACATATATACATATATATACATATATACGATAGGCTTCTTTCAGTTTCCGTCTACCAAATCCACTCACAAGGCATTGGTCGGCCCGGGGCTATAGCAGAAGACACTTGCACAAGATGCCATGCAGTGGGACTGAACCCGGAACCATGTATATTATATCATTTGAACCGATTTGATAATAAAGTCTGCATTCTATTTTACCGAATCAAGTATTTTGAAATACGGATTTAAATGTATTTTAAAAGTATTTTATGTTGATATCATAAAATAAGTTATTTAAAATAATGTTAGTTTCATAGTTGTAATTAACCAATTTCAGTAATACATTGCCTGAAGATGTGGTGCTTTTTAATTCTTATTAAATATTAATTCGGTTTGAATATGCATAAATAAATGGATGGTTAATGAAGTATTCCTAGTCTAGTAATATTATAACAGAGATAATAGGAACAATGAATTGAAGCTAATACGTACACATTAACAAAATTTAAAACCTATTAACTTTGGTCTAATCTGCTGATGCAATTGGAAAGAAATATTTTCTGAGGGTCACACGTCTCTTGATTCATGTTATCACACATTTCACTTAATTTCACCGATGAGGAAAAAAAAGTCACTAACTGAATCTGTCTCCTGTCTTTTCGAGTAATACATAGTTAAAGTATTCCAAGGTCGGCGAGCTGTCAGAAACGTTAGCACGTCGGGCGAAATGCTCAGCAGAATTTCGTATGTTGCTACTTTCTGAGTTGAAATTCCGTCGAGGTCGAGTTTGCCTTTCATCCTTTCGGGGTCGATAAATTAAGTACTAGTTACGTACTGGGGTCGATGTAATCGACTTAATCCGTTTGTCTGCCCTTGTTTGTCCCTTCTATGTTTAGCCCCTTGTGGGCAAAAAAAAATATTTAAATTATTCCTAAAATGTAATACTTTGCAACCATTTTGTTATTACATATTGTGCTTATCAAAGAACTCCTCTAATGATTACAAAATTAAAAAGCTCAGCTTTGCTAATACCATTCATTTTATATATTCAGTCCTTTTTAAATTTTACGTAACAGATTTAGTCTATTACTGCTCATTAAAAATTTATCAATAATATACCATCTCATCTTCTGTGAAGATATAAAAACTAGAGTCTAAATTATTTGTTAAATGAACTGACAACTCTCTCCGCCGAAGAATTAAACTAACACACGCCCGTTTAGTCTTTGATAATTTGCTTCAATTGTATTTTGGTAGCAGGTCAATACGTAATCTGAGAAAGCAATGACGTATTGTACATTGTACTGCAGCCATTTAAACGTAAGTAATAATGCAGTGTTGTTTGTGCGCTATAGTTTCGATTCCGGTTGAGTTAAGCAAAAAACCATTTTGAATTCGAACTGCAAATCTATCTTTAGCCGATTGTATCCATTTACTCGGCAAGTCTCACACATTTAATTTTTTTTTTTTCTACATTTCTATTTAACGCCAGTAATTGACAGTTAAATCAGAAACAAGTTACAATTGAATTTACGTGTTTCCTATTCTTTCTTCACCAATCATAATCTGCTTCAGAGCTACCACCTTTTCGATTTTAATAGAATGCAGAGGTAGATTATTAATGCTGCTGGAGATCGATTCTTAGCAAGGAACCAAAATGTTTAATATTAATGAACGTTAAATATCGTTGAAACTTTAAATAATATCTAAGCCATTGTCTCACTTTCTGACGTTATTGATAATAAATAGAAACCTTCCACGGTGGTTCGTGTAGCGTATGTAAATATAACTGTTTTAACATTCGTAGCAATAAAGAAATATGAATATTTAGAAAAATAAGCTGAAAACTTCCGTCTGAGTGAAAAGTTTAAAACTATGCAATGAAAGATAAAAGGAATCATGTCGTTTACCTTTAAACTGGTCGTTAATATATGAATATATATTTTGTCAGAGATTATGGAAGGTGTATTGCTTTGTGTCATATGGATGAATGTATATTCAGCAAATATTCTTTATAACCTCTGAAGTCGCTATTCCTGAAAGCACTTTCACACACAGCGTTTAGGTCTAACAGAAATTCATTGTCAAATGAATCTGCATATAATATATAAAGGAAAGAATTATAGATGAAAACAAAGTTACGTTATGAAAATTTAATTTTAATTTTTTTTTTTTGTTACTTGAAAACTATCAACAAAACAAAACTCTATCGATCTAGTACACAATTATTCCTTATTTTATCATCACTGAAATAGATTTGAACGGTAACCCCCCAAAAGTACATAACAATATCAGGAGTCACTTTATCCAGCTACGTATTTCAACCCATCACCCACAACCATCATACAGCCGTTGAGAAAACATTTGCCTATCTTAGTTTCAGTTTACGATGAGAAACTCACAATAGAAAAAAACTAATATAAAAGAAACGTTGTTACCAACATTGCGGCAGCTCAAAAGGTATTGCAAGAAGAATATTGATAGCAATTTACAATTGACAACGTTTGTAAATAGTATGTTCTTTTCAAACTGACATTTCGGAAAATTCCAAAAAAACATGAGTAATACAGTACCTTTTTTTTCATCATTGTAAAGAGGTTACATTACATTACCTGTAGTGCCTATATCATTTGTCATTCTGAAGAGCGTTTTGAGTTCAATCAAGATAGCTATATTGAATTTTGGAAGCACCGTTTGGATATATTTATTGCCCAATAAATCGAGATGTGGATCTGTCATCGGTTCGTAAATATTTTCTAGGTCTTTCTGCTATTATAAAATCAAATTAGGGACTTAGATACAATAAGGGACCCTCTCTGTGATGACTAGATCTCGTGATAACGAACATCTTGATTCAATACATAAAAGCATTCCCTATCGTCTAAAAACATTATCTTACACAGCCTACGTAAACGAATTGTGAAAAGGGTTTATCACAGAGGAATCGTTGGTCATTTCGATCATAAATCATTTACCGAAACAATTGAAAACAGACTTGACTAACAGCGCTTACTTCACATTTTTGCATCGTTTATTTCATCTCCCGTCAGTACACAGGTTGAAGATCAAGAAAATTTAGAATCAGTAAGCATTTTAATTATAGGTAAAGGACTGA
>NC_043001.1:105520218-105540218 GCF_006345805.1 Octopus sinensis | reverse complement strand
ATATATATGTATGTATATCATATATATACGTATATTATATATAGTACATAAATTATATATATTTATATTATATATATATAAATGCATATTATGTATATTATATAAATTATACATATATATATATACGTATGTATATGTATATTATATATTATATAAATTATATATATATATATATTATATATATTATGTAAATTATACAGTGAGAGAGAGAAAGAGACAGCGACGTATATATTTATATCTACATCTCTCTCTCTCTCTCTCTTTCTTTCTCTTCTACATATATATACATATATATATATATATATATATATATATATATATATAATATATATATATATATATATATAAATATGTAGAAATATGAGTCAAAAAGTAATGCCACTATATTTAGGACAGGTATAATTACCAACACAGGAACACGTATCATACATCAAAATGAAGCTGGTCCTCTGTGCATCACATCCTTACTTCTCAACATAGTAACCGTTTCTCTCAATAGCAATGTTCCACCTGTGGGTATTTATGTACGCATGCGTGAGTACATTTATGTACATATGTATATATGTGTGGACGCTTATATGTGTTCGCGTGTGTGTCTGGATACGTAGGTTGTTGAATTTGGGAGCATAATCTTTGCGTTCGAGTACAGTTGATATGTGCATATTTGGCTGCATGTTCAAAGTAATTTAGCTTCCATTAATCTCGATCCGAGTAACGCTACACACTGCTATCGTCCGCCATAATCTCGGTTCTACCAATGCCTGCATACAAAATAGCGCGTAATTTCAGAGTACGTGTTGCCGTCCTAATGCAAATTTATAACGTTATCACGACTTATTTTATCATTAGCTTGTTCATTTGTTTCTCAAAGTCAGGTTTCAGTATCTGAATTGTCATCATGTTTATGCATTTATTTGTACACCTTGATGACTTGTTCTTAATTATTTATTTATTATCTTATTTTCCCAAACAAATTATGAATAATTGAAAATATCAATAACTTTCCCCTCTTAATTACCGCAACAATAAGAAAGTATTTCTGTATCAATAATTAGTTAGTAATTAGTTCACTCTCTTGCTGCACGATGTTTTCTGGTAAAAAACCTAGCATGGAAGCAATCAATGTGCTTTGAAGTTTACCGAAATTTCTGATCAAATCTGTTTGAAAAAAAGGAGATTCATTGTATTAGTTTCTTTGCTTTCAATTTCCTCTATGTATCCGTCATTTTACCGACCATATCCATACCCCTATACGTGCATAGGTGTACATACATACACACACACATACATGCATACACACACATACATACATACATACATACATACATATATATATATATATATATATATATAATATATATATATATATATATATATTTATATGTATGTATATGTATGTATATATATATATTGAAACTTAAAAAGATTGCAAAACATCACTGACATTTTCATGTACCACATTTTCAGATTATTCTTAGATAGTTGTGCGTATTTACAACAACACTCTAGTTTAAATTATATTATTCATAAACGGTATACAATATAAAATATGCGTACGTTGTTGTTTAGTCGAATAAACTTTTTAAAATCTTTGGCTAGGTCACTGCGTTTTTGGTAAACAACGAGAATCTGTCGGATGGAAAATGACTGACAGTAATGGTGAAACCAAACATTGTGAGCTAATCAAAATTGAATTAAAACCCTGATATGGAAAATAAAATAAAAGAGAGGGACACCCCCAAAAAGTAAATAAGAACTAGTGAAATATTACTGATAGCTATAAAATAAACATCTATCTATCTATCTGCAATTGTGATACTGGCAGTATTAACACCAAAACCTAGCATAGAGGATGTTCTGTTGGAACACACTATACTGCGTTACTTACCAGGAGCTGACCTGTCATATATATTCGCGATGCATAAAACCACCCGTGTCTAAATCGCTGACACGCTTGCGCTAGACGTCTGTCACTGAGAAGCCGGGGAAAGGGCTACATCACGTGGTATGGCAATTCTGTCAGCCGAAACGGACTGTTAGCATCTGTTAAGGATATAAACACGATTGCTTCTATGGACCAACATCCGTATTGTGTCGAAAATAAATAGATATACATGTATGTATATATAATATATTCGCCATGCTGAACAGCTGAAATCTATCATTTTTTTTTCATTGTCTCTGTTTGGCCTCATGACTGATGCGAACTAATTAGAATTTGGGATCGATCCGGTACCAGACAAGGATTCTGCATTATTTTTTCCAGATTTTTTACTTAATTTTTGAGAGCGGTCGGGTTCATTTTCAGTATTCTTGTTTGTGAGAGTACTTGAGTTTATTTCAGATATTCTCATTTGAAAAGTCATCTCCGGCTAATCGTTGAGAGGGCGTTGGTGTTGACTTGGCAGAGGTTTGCGCACTCTGAGTGCTCTTGCTCTTTTTATATTCTCTTGGTCCAGTACATATTTTCAGTTTGGCTAAAGAGATCTTATATTAGTGTTCTGTAAGTTGTCTGTATTAAACTAGCTTTTGTACACTGAATATATATGATAAACTTTTATTTGTTTATTGACCACGGGGGTGGAGTGGATAAAGATAGAGGAGACAAACAAGGACAGATTTTGGCAATAAGTCGATTACATCGACCTCAATGCGTAACTGGTACTTATTCATTCAATCGACCCTGAAACGATGAAAAGCAGAGTCACCTGACCTCGCCGGAATTTGAACTCAGAACATAACGGCATTCGAAATATCTTCACGTTTTATGTAGCAGTATTGTTTGTTGATATTGCAGCGTGTTTCGTAAAGTGTTTGATTTGGATACAAACAATTAGGAAGTTTCTAATTTGTCTATGATTCATTTTATTTATACACTTCATTAATTTGCTGTTGTTCAGCGTTGATTCGATGAATTGCAGCGTCAGCGCTGTGTGTTTAAAATAATCACTATTTCTTTATTAGGATGAGTAATATCGTAACGTAATTGCATTTGTATAGTTTGTGATGCATCACAGGAATGGAACTTTGGAAATATATATTATGTTTGTACTAAATTAACTTTGGTGACATGGTACACCCGCGGAGTGTGTGTACATATATACTTATATATATATATATATATACTTATATATAAATATGTACTTGAATCTAAATTGCTGCTGAACTTATATATATATGTATATATATATATAATATATATATATATATATATATATGTGTGTGTGTGTGTGTGTGTGTGTGTGTGTGTGTGTGTGTACGTGTGTGTGTGTGTGTGTGTACCCGTAGAGCCTATTCTGATATCCAGTTGTGTGTAGCTGGAAAATGTTAAAACTATAACATATTTAAACCTGCGATGTTATTGATATTATTTCTGTAGATGCCAGTGACATTATAATACATACCTAATTGTCCTAATTTCCACAATACATCTTGTATCTGTTCACCCGTTCCATAGATTGTGTCGTGTTGAATTATTCAGCCAATGAAAGCTGATGATGCAATTGTTATTTTATCAAAGGTACGCCATGCTGTGTGTATATTACATCTCTTGTTAAAATTCGATATATCTGTAATGGATTAATCAGATTTAATTCACCTCTCTAACTGAAAGAAATACAACCCTCTTTACTTTTGTATTTAAGCAAAATTGTGTATTCTATAAGTTGATGCGTTCGAATCCATCTTCAGATCTTATTTCATTTTCAAACAAATCATGCCTTTGTGCTTAATTCCCACAGATATATCAGAATGATATGTTAATGCAGAAGTTATTTTTTATTGTCGCTGTCTTGAGTACTTTCTAAGCTTTCAATTAACTCTTATGACATCAACATTTCGATACTTGCAAACTAGAGATACGCACTCTGCGTTTATTGTTATTAAATGATATTATATACAAATTTACATTAATGCAGGAAATGCATTAGTATATGAGACTTGATAGAATGTTTTATAAAAGAAATTTAATTCCGTGTATGAAATGATGGCGTTTCTTATGTAATATGAGTAATTACTTTTATTTGGAACCGGTTCGGCATTCTTCGACTAAATATACGGTTCTCTTTTCTTACTTTTCTTCTTTTACTTCTTTCATTAATTAGAATACGGCCATGCTGGGGCACTTATGATTTGAGCAAATTGTTATATATTCCATTGCTATACACTAATTCTTATACATATATATGCGTATATCTGTGTGTGTGGTAATATGAGCATATATATATATATATATATACGTTTTAATATGACCATTCCGAAATATAACAATATATATATATATATATATATAAATATATAAATATATAAATATATATATACATACATACACATTTATGTTTGTGTGAAAATTTATAAAAAGTAAGTAATAAAAAGTAACTGATTCCCAGATCTTACATATACATTCATACATACATATACCACAGTATGCGGTTATGGCATTCTCAATGAGTAAACAAAGGCTACATCGAAAGAAGCTTCCAAAAATTAGAATTTCAGTTCCTTCAGTTCATTTATAGTCAGTATGCAAAAACGTTTCTGATGTTTGAGGTGGGGAACAAAGCAACAGTAAATTCCAAGCATATATTTTAGGAATTCTTGAATTTAATCAGTTATTATCGGTTTTAATTAATTTTAATTAATCCCCAAACAAAAATGATATAATCGGCTCCGTCAATATAAATTGCACATTGCTGCTTTTGTCTTCTCTGAATATATATCCTCTATTTTTCATTGAAATTGTATGTGAGGAAACTTTTCTAAAATTGTCTGAACTATTAAAATGGCGCCCCTCGTTATCTGGTTCTACATTTACAGAGGACCGCTCAATTACCTTGTACAATTATTCGGTACGATGGTGTTAAACATCAAGAAATTGGTGTAGCTGCTGTCTATTCTTAACTTATTGCAATTCTTATTCGCACAACAGAATATTCTCACCTGCCTATGTATTTAGTCACATGAACAGCAAAAATAGTAATATCATTGCTGTGCATTACGTTCGCCGCTCCATACACATTCGTTTTAGCCTAAAGTTCTAGAAACAATAAGTAGCTACGTATATGTGGCATCGCGTATATTTGAAATGACAGCAGAATATCGGTTCTCTAAGTGCAAATGGCATCTGCTCTTATGGATTTTTATGTAGGAAAACAGAATTACTATATTTGAAATATATCCTGTCTAAAATCCTGACTTGGATTCAGGAACCGACCGATTTTATTTATGTATCTGCAACGAAACATAATTTACTTGTCAGGTTTGCTTTAATTGTATGCATATAGTTAACATATTCCCTTTTGTATTAATGGCTAAACTGGGGAAAGGAAATATCTTCTCAGATTTCTTGAGATTTCTGACATATCTGAGACAGCAGCTATAAATATTGATGCATTATAAGAGAAAATACAATAATAGATCTTGGTATATTAAATGCAGTACGTATTAACAAATAGCTCGGTGTAATATTTATGCCTAAGCCTCCTTTCATAAAACAGAAATAAATTGATAAAGATCAGCTATCATGAAACAATGAGCATTACTTTCGTCAGAATTAGCTGCTCTTATTTAAGTATGCAATACTTAAGTGTGTGTTTTGCTTAATTAGCGATAAACAAGCGTTTGCCACATGAAAAACATATATATTAAGAACATACAGTGTACTATATTTAAGAGATGAGGAATTATGTACATTATTTACGTTATATTTGACGGTTATTTGTCCTCATCTTGTTTGTTATTAACACAAAGTTTCGGCTGATATACCCCGCAGCCTTCATCAGGTATCTTGGGGCAATTTCGAACCTGGGTTCTCATTCTAAGGTTAGAAATTTCCCCAAGACACCTGGTGAAGGCGGGAAGATATGTCAGCCGAAACGTGTTAACAACAAAAAAGATGAGGACAAATATCCGTCAAATGTAAATACTTGACGACTATAACTTTCTCGCTTAACATATTTGCACACAACATCTCTTGCTCTCAGTCAATGGCAACACAAATGCAAATAGTGTAAATAATGTATTAAGAACATTTAGAAAATTATAATAGCAAGTTAGTATTATATATAAGTAAGCATGAATATCATTTTTTGACTTTATAGGGATTTCAACTGAATTATTTATATGCATAATTTGTAAAGAACTTTCGAAGATATAAATTAGTCTTGGCAACATGAAATTTTAGTCTACACATACTTCGGCAGTACGGACTAAATGGAAGGAACATGGGTCCGATGAAGCCGATTGTCTGCAGGTACCGACACAAAGGTTAAGTTACGTTACGAGTGGTTAATATCAACATTTACATTACGAATACACAGGAATAAATACAGGACTGTACTTTTAATCAAACACACTATCCAATCTGAGAGTGTGAAAAACCTATACACTGTAAATAAACACTATAATACAGCAAATCTAATATTTTTAAAATTTAAAATCAGACTTACCATGGATGGCGAATGGGTGTTGTTGATATGCCATGATTTTGTCGACTGCTTCCGAAATCCGTTACAGGGAAGTACGTAGTACCGAGGTACAAGTGTACTGTTTGCACCATGTCGTACCAAACATCTAAAATCCAATCCTTGTAAGTATTTCAAATGATCTTAATACCTACCGTTTCTGGAATCGTTTCCTGAGAATCGTCCTTTGGTTTAATTTTGGAAGAAAGGTAATTATTTTGTTGAAGCAAAACATGGAAGTGAAACCAACAGAAAAAGTACTACCTGGTGCGAGCGGAGTCTGTTCGAATCGACGCTTGGTTCAATTTATTATGGAGTGACGCTAAGGAGAATATCATGTAACGTGTTACCCTTGTCAGGTGACTGTGAAAGTATTCAAAGTCAGCAGCTAGTTTACCAATTCTATAATGCTACTTGTTCTTTAAATGATTTGAAAACAAAGATTAAGTGTATAAAAAACACTACGGAAAAATTTGAACTATATTACGGCAGGAGAATAATAATTATCATGTTGACGTTCTTTCTCCAATGCTTCAATGCTGTTTATGTCGAAATTATATTATTCGCTATATTTCCATAATCTATCATTTGTCGATTCCACGACACCATTCAGTATTCTACTGTAAATCCATTTGAAAGATAATCGAATAAAGCATTAGCGATGTACAGCTATATTTCACTGTGCAGGATAAAAATAAATAACCACTTCTAAATGACATTTTTATAATCATATATTAGTTGACAGCGAAGCATTTTATTCGCCAAACATTCAAACTATAATCAGCCATTTTCTTGCGATTAACCATGTGGATTGTGTCTGGAAATTATTTGTAAGGTTACAAGTTTATGATTCTGGACATTCATTTATGTGCCCCCTAATACATTCTAATCGACATTTAGATTATATTTCCTTATATAATCCTCGATAAAATCAAGACATCAAACGGTATCTCGAATATTTACAAATAATCCGATTATATCATTCACCAACTAATATTTATCTGTTATATAAAACGACGTATTTTACGTTAAGTTAGATGTCTTAATGTTCCTAACCTAAAATGGAATGATCTTCGTCTGACTGGTAACGGAACGAAAGGAACGTCCAGAACCTTTTGTATATTTAGCGTCTCTGGGTCTAGTGGAAGTTATCATCCAAACAGAATGCTTACAACAAAGTTAAAACCGCAAAAGATAAACAAGTGACATCTCAGCGTTATCAAAATGAGGGATGAAATAACACCATTACCAAGCAAATAGGAATGCATAAACTGGAGCAAATACGGCAGAGCAACTCATCTTAGTCACTAACAAACTCGCAGCCCACAACCCTGTATAGGTTCACGATTTTGTTGATCCGAAAATATGTAAGTGTATTTCGGTGATTTTAAACGTTAAAGGGTATCAATGAAGAAGGACTAGAGCATACAGTGTGTCCACCGTTCTAATAACTCTGACAATTTGGCGCCAATTAATAACGGTATTAAAGCAAAAGATATTGAATTGATCATATCGCGGGTACTTGAAACAAATTAATTATTACATTTGTGTTGAAATATTGTTAAAAGAAATACGATCTTGTTATTCATTTATGAGACAATATATCCATATTTCAAATGATATGAGTAAGTATTAAATATAATGAGTTTTATAGATAAACTGTCAGTTGTTATTTACAATAGATATATGACAACGAATCGCTATTAATTTTTAGAACAGAGAAGTCACTAATTTTCTAGATTTCCATTATAGAAAATAAAATATGGTAATGCAGGCTCTGTACCTTCAGACGCCAATCATATTTGTCGAAAGACAACATAACATTTCGAAGGTCACACTAGTAACTGGCCTTAGGTTGAGACCTACGTCGAAGTATGAGAAATTTATGTGTTAGACTGGACGATAAAATTAATGATAAGAAATGGACAATGGAAATCAGATGTCTAGTAACACTCCCCGCCATGAACAATGAGAGAGATGGAAGGTGAGAAAGAAATGCAAAACTCTAGGAAAATATTTACACATAGACATAATCGAATGTTCTTAATTGAATGTATACTAAAGGTGCACAAAATTTTTAATTTGACCATTACATATAAATGCACTTATGAAAATATCACGCCTGCAGTGGCATGTACAAACTATTTTAGATAACTGCCGTCAAGAAGCATCGCCTATCAACATCATTATTTAACGCATACTTTCCATAATTGCATTTGTGGGACATCAAACTAAAATGTTCATGTGACTCATTAATGTGAGGTTCCTGACTTGCTTGCAGTTTGGGGATTGTAAACATCATTAAATTGCTTTGTATCATATCGCAGAATATTTTACTATTCCAAGTTTTCCAACTCAGTATACTATACACATGGGATATCTTATTTCAAGCATATAGCACATATTTGTAATCTATATCACCTCATTCACAAGTTCTCAAGTTCAGTGCATCATTGATGCATGTATTTCGTTTCACCGTTTGGTTCATCCTGCATTTCATACACTGCTAAAAATATTTATATATCTGACCTTATTGTTATTACATTTCCATATCATTATTATAACAATTTAGAAACACACAAGGTGAGATTTCGCCTATTAATTTCTTGTACAATCTCAATTGTTTGGTGTTTCTAGCTCTAAATCTATAATATAAATTGGACATGGGCGATCGTTGTATTCTTTCTTGTCTTGAGGTTCAAAGCCAAACGGCTGGGTGGATTCACGTGAAAAATGGCACACATGTGAAGACGACTGCATAGATTGGGATGCAGTTTCTATTTTTTCCTAGCCCCCATACTTACTGAGAAAATCGATTAAAACTTTTGTAATGGAATTCCCCTCTTTCTTCCGCCATTAAAACAACCAGTTGCTTAGAAGCTGTTTTCTGATGGGGTAGGGCCAGGAAAGTTTCATAGAGCTGAAGGATCCAATCGAAACAGGGGACCCGAAATGATAAGGTAGAGAAAAGCTGTTATAGATTATGCCTAACCGAAAACGATCACAGCCACATCATCCAAACAGACCGGGTGAAACCGGGCTTAGCCGCTAGTATTATATATGTGCGATCCTATCATATTTGTATTTAGAATTCATAATTTTTAGTCATACTGCTGATTTAATATTTATAATATCCTCTAGCGTTATGAAAATCAATAGTACTAACTACAGCACATTAATCATGGTTATTAAAACTCGGCAAATGACCGATAACTTATACTAATTCAATTTATTATTTTCGCTACATTTCTTACCACTACTTGGTATTTCGACGCCTTCAGCGGAGATTGAACTTGTGCCAGCTTTGATGCTCTGTGTTTTGTGTAAGCAGTTATTTTCTCATTTTCACAATATGGAGAGCTTTGCAAAATTAGGTCGCAGTTGCCATTCTTTCAGTGAACCAGTCACTGAATTTACGAAATTAAAACACACAAAAACATTGTTTCAGAATACGAATACAATTCATATACCAACCAATTTTACTTTACATTCATGTTTCAAGAACGGTGATCACATGTAGCTACTCATGGAATTTCTTTACCATTCAAAAAAAAAAATAAAATAATTAAAAGATGATCAAATTATCTAACAAACATGTTTGCTAAACATGTATACTTAAGTACAAATGCACGGTTTGACATGAAGAATTCTGTCGCTCTTGTTGAATCATTGACATTTCAAACGCATCATTTAATTTATGGCGAATTCATAATAATGTGGTTGAAAATATGCTTTTAAATATCCTATTGCCTTCGGAATAGTTTACGTGCTGCGAATTGCATCTGATACAATATAACAATAACTTCTTGAAACAATATTATAACATTTGTGTCGGTGAAAGAATCTATATATGAGTGTTCGACATGCTGTAATTTGAAGTGACATCACAAAAAATGTCACAATTAGAAAACGCCAAGCAGAATATTTTTACATCGACGGGACGTCATTAATTTTGTAGAAGAGACTTTAGAGATGAAAATAAGTTTCCAAACAAGTCTTAGTAAATTATTCTGGTCTATTAAAGACAGGAACAAAGACTAGAAAATCAATTAGGAATAAATTTGTACTGCAAAAACCTGAAGACCTGGAACTAATAAACGTAACATATATTTCGAAGAATTTTACTGCATTTTTATATCTAAGGATGATATAAAAATTTCTAGACAGGTACAACCATTGAGATGCCTGTATATGAGGAAATTCACATTTGTCCAGTATAAATTAATAAGAAGCATTTAAACAGCAGAATGGTTTGAATAATGGACCATAATTGGAGATTGTTCGCGTCTATCTTAACGGACAACTCTACATCATACAACGCAGAGTAGATAAACGAGAAACTTTAAGCGGTTAAATCGAAGGATATTAAAATCAAAACTCTGAAGAAGCTGCACCGGTATTATAGTAGGGTTGCAATTGCAACAGTTGCTCATCGGTGCAGTAGAAACATGTATAGGTGCATGTAAAGCTGTATATATAAAGAAAATGAAATGTAATGCTATGCTACTACGTAACAATGCTTATTATTATTGTTTATACACACACCACACACACACACACACACACACACACACGCGCGCATATATATATATATATATATATATATATATATATAGGTATCGTGTGTGGTAAGAAGATTGCTTCCCAACCATATGGTTCTTGGTTCAGTCCTACTGCATGGCATCTTAGACAAGTGTTTTCTACTATATTCTCTGGCCGACCAATACCTTGTAAGTGAATTTGGTAGATAAGAATTGAAATATATATTTATGTGTGTATGTTTGTTTGTGTGTCTTTGTGTCTCTGTATCCCCTCACCATTGTTTGACAAACAATGCTGATATATTTATGTCTTCCGTAACTTAGCGATTGGGCAAAAGAAACCGATAGAATAAGTATTAGGTTTACAAAGATTAAGTCCTGGGGTCGATTTCTTTGACTAAATCCTTTAAAGCGGTGCTCCAGCATGGCTGCAATCAAATAACTGACACAGATAAAACAATAAACGAATTAAAGATGTAAATACGTACAGCGAGAGAGAGAGAGAGAGAGAGAGAGAGAAAAAGAGAGAGAGAGAGAGAGAGAGGGAGAGAGAGAGAGAGAAGGACGCGTGAAACTTTTCTCATGCCTGAAATAATGAATTACCTAATATATACATCAGCATTTGTTGTAACTGGTACAGAAGCATATTCATATTTTTATAGATACATTTTCTCCATTCTGTGTAATGGTACGAGTTCTTATATTGAATATCTGCTGCAATGCACAGTATATATTATTATATACAGCAGTTAGAAACGTTTAAGAAATTATTGCCGTGTTATGCTGGCACCTAATATCTTAAGTGCATTAAAAGGTTGGGGCGATATTACGGCAGCCATTAAGTTAGGAGCCGCAATGTATAATATTACGATTATTTAATTTGACAATATATTTGATTCAAAACCACATTTTGGTTTCCAGCTCAGTCTAGTGAGTAATATTTTATATTGTAATGCAAAAAGTTTCCTCCTAAGATGTTATTAATATTATATATTACAGAAACGCGTTAAATCGGGAAAATCGTTACTAAGCCGGTTAAATTTCTTAGCGACATTTCGTCCGTCTTTAAGTTCTGATTTCAAATTCCGTCGAGGCGCGAGCTAGCAAAATCGTTAATACGCTGGGTAAAATTCTTAGTTTCACACACACAGACGTACATACACGCACACACACTACACAGACTGTCATATACATACATACATGCATACATACATTTACATATATGTGCACTCTATACAATAATTTTACGCTTTCGCTTTTATCTCTTTCACTCACCCATTTAACTCCTCTTCTCCTACTATTCTGTTGTATTATTATGTCACTCTCTCTCTCTCCCCCCCCCCACTCCTCTTCCATTGCTCACGTTGTTCCCACGTGACCATCGGCCATGTTTCTTTCTTCTAACTTGTGTTTCTTTCTCTCCGTTGTAGCTAGAAAAAAGGAGATGTATTCTTGTCTGTCTCCTGTCCAAGCTTGATTTACGCGTTCGCCACCACAACCTCGTTTAGGCCCAGCAAACCTTCCTGTTTGTTTTTACTGACCTTTGGTGTTACCAATTTTGACCCTCCGCAAAATCCCAAATTTTATCTAATTTGCTTTGCGGGAGCATGTGTTTTATCGAAAGCGTATATTGTTGTTAAATGCTCGAAATACGAGATTAGAAAAACAGCCAACAACTGATGAGGGTTCGTTCTTTCTGCTGTTTGTCTTGTTTACCATCTGTGTCTTTCGTTCTTCGAAAAAATAATTGATATTTCATTTACTCGTACTTCGTATTTTTTTGTTGAACACGTTTCATGACGTCCTGTGCCCACATATGCATGTATATATATATATATCAATATATATATATATATATATATATATATATTCTTTTCTTCTTTTATTCCTTTTCTTGTTTCAGTCATTTGATTGTGGCCATGCAGGAACACCACCTTCTTAGTCGAACAAATCGACCCCAGGTCTGTTTCTTTGTAACTCTAGTACTTATTTTATCGTTACTTTTTGCGGAACTGCTAACTTACGGGGACTTAAACACACGAACACATGCGCGCACACATACATACACACACACACACACACACACACACACATATATATATATTATATATATATATATATATGTGTGTGTGTGTGTGTGTGTATGTGTGTGTGTGTGTGTGTGTGTGTGAGTGTTAGTGTGTGTATATCACTTGTGACCCCGTACCTTGCCCTTTCCCACGCCTCATTCAAGCACAAAGCAGGTGGCGTATCGGTGTCGCCCGGCTACAAGCGATATTCATCATTGAGCTTCTCTAGCCATTGACACAGTCGTCGTTATGACTTCCACAGCTATCTGCCGAGGCCATTCGGGATCCCGTGTGCAGGTCATAATTGCTCCCTTAGTGTGCTTCTCCAACACCTTTCAACTTCTCCGCCTCTTTAGATGAAAAGAAGTAATTCATCTTCTTCCGGTGACAAGGGGGCCACTTCCACCGTCAATGGCACAATTCCCACCAACGATGGCTCTCTCCCCATCGGTTGCACAATTCCCACTGACGAAGTTCCGGGACATTCGGTATTGTGTTACCACCTGCCGGCAATGTCCCGTTTCTCTTTTTCCTTGCTTGTTTTCCTCTTTAACTGAGGAAGGGTGGGTTTCCTCCGTGACCGGAAGATCCGCCTCCCCTCCCTCATCCCTAGGGTCCTTCGGTGAGCACCCATTGTTGCGAGAAATAACAGCTAAAATGCTCCGATTCTGTTAAAATGCACATAACATATATTCTGCAAGGAGCTGAAATCGCCCCAGAAAACCGAACCGAGAATTTCTTAGCCTGACCGACCATCCTCGGTTCGGCTATTTCCGTAGTCTTCTTCAGTGAGGCCAGCTCGTTCGGTTGATTCCGGGTTATCTCGCCTACCAGCGTATATATATTCACCATTAAAACTTACGGTTCATGTAGCAGATAACTAATATGCAAACAAAAACATTAATAAAAACAGCAACGTTACACCGTAAAGGAAGATTCTAGTCGTCTACTAAACTTGCCTAAATGTGTGAATAGCACCAACATTGCTAGATATACGAGCTAAATGTTCTAATGCATATAACCTGTGCACTAATAGGGGCTAAAATTCCCCAAGCAATATAGGTGTTAATCACACCGTTGTCAAGTTTACTTGACGCCTATAACTTTCTCGCTTAACATATTTGCACACAACATCTCTTGCTCTCAGTCAATGGTAACACAAATCAAAAGGAGATTTTTTTTCCGTTTCATTATATTGACATAGATTTGGCGTTAGAAGAGACAGACCGGCAACACAAACATACATATGCATGCGTATACACACACACACACGCACACATATATATATATGCATACATACATATATACATATATATTGGCTGTGTGGTAAGTAGCTTGTTTCCGAGTTCAGTCCCAAAGCGTGGCACTTTGGGCAAGTGCCTTCTACTATAGCCTCGGACCGACCAAAGACTTATGACTGGGTTTGGTAGAGGGAAACTGGAGGAAGCCCGTCGTATATATATATATATATATATATATTATATATAGGTATATATGTATATGTTTGTATGTCTGTATTTGCCTTCCCCCAACATCATTTGACAACCGATATATATATATATATATATATATATATAATATATATATATATCATTTGACAGCATCCATGCTGGAACACCTCCTTTACTCGCGCAAATCGACCCAAGGACTTTGTAAGCATAATACTTTTTCTATCCGTCTCTTTTGCCAAACTGCAAAGTTACAGGGGCGTAAACACACTAGCATCGGTTGTCAAGCGATGTTTAATATATATATATACATGTGGCGTATCAATGTCCCAGTGGTTACTGCAGCGGACTTGCAGTCGTAGGATCGTGGTTACGATTCCTAGACTGTGTGGATCGAAAGCACCTAAAGCTCCACGAAACTCGGGCAGTGGGGGGGGACGAACCCGGCTGTACTCTTTCACCAAAACTTTATGTTACTCTTTCTTCCTGTTGTACTTCTATTTCAAAGGGCCAGCCTTGTCACACTCTGTGTCACGCTGAATCTCCCCAAGAACTACATTAAACGTACGCGTCTCTGTGAAGTACTCAGCCACTTGAACGTTAATTTGGTACTTTGGCTCGTATCCGTGACATTCATGGCCATTTTTAATATACGACGTAGCACTGTCATGAGTTCAAATCGTTGAACAAAATTTAATGTGCTCATTAGAAAGTGGCTAGATCTACCTCGGATATTGAACAGTTCAGCTCTCTATCGTAAAAGAGTCTCATTGCAATTACCACTGGCATCAACAGCCGAAATTTAAAAACTAGGGATGGTACGAACTGTGACGATGCTGAGAGAGTCGAAGGACATGGAAATCAGGCGTAATTCACCAGATGCAAATCAACCAGAAAATGGAAAGCATTAGCAGAGACTGATGACATTTGTCCTCTCTTAGACACCGAGATATGGTGGGTGCAAAGCAAATTCATCGGAAGGGACTTGGTTTTGACGCAGATCGGTTCAGACCGTTTGCAATTATGATGCGGAGCGGACGCAGATCTGTTGTTAGCAACAGCGTCAAAACGAGGGAAGCAGAGAGAAGAGAGATTCATTTGAACCAATGCACTCAACAAGAACAGATGCCCAGATGAGAGGAACATGTTGAGAGAAAACTAAATTCGTATGTGATATGGAGGTGGACCACATCTCGGCTTTTTCTGATTCGTTCATCCTATGATGTCTTGCCATCACCTACAAATCTAGTAAGATGGAACGTCTCACTGATATATGCAAATGCGGAAAGGTCGAATCACAGAACTATATTCTTTCCAACTGTTCACTAGCATTGAATAGATATACATGGAGACACTGTCTGGGGCTTGATGTTATTTTCAATGCCATAAAAAAACAAATTGATCTCAACAACAGTGAAAAACCGTTGAAATTGACATCTACAGAATTCATTACCTTCGTGTCCTCAGGACAGTAGATCTATTTCAAGAAGACATCTCCTGTGAGCGATGAAAATTGGAACGGCTATTGAGAGGTGACTGCAGATTTACCAAGGAGCCAGGGATTCTTTCCCATCCCAGTTACGAAGAAACCGGAATCTTAATGTGGTGTGAAGGAAAGCAAGTTGTGAATCTTGTCGAGTTAACGGTTCCTCATGAAGGTAATATGAACAGCGATCGGGCTCGAAAGATTAACCGTTATGTAATCCTCCTCGAGGAATGTGAAGATGCAGGCTGGAAAGTGGAGCATTTTCCAATGAAGTCGGATATAGAGGATTTGTTGGACACAGTGTGAGACGACTGTTGTTATCGCTAGGCCTAACTCATTGTAATGTAAATATCACCATGACCGACATACGAACTACAGTGGAGAATGTTAGCCACTGGATTGGGTTTGAAAGAAACGATGAGCGATGGCTAGAATATTGAGCTTTATTTGATAACCAGATGGTTAGTGAGGAGGGCCGGTGCAGAATGATGCCGTCGAGTGGTAGGCCCCGAAACGGCGCGCATTCTCTCCTGATGACCCCATACAGTTGCTGGCTTCCGATATGAAGAGCTTTTGATTGGTAGCACTTGCATGTGAAAGTTGTTTGCAAACAATGTAAGAGCAGGCGTTGCTTTCAGGCAAGAAACCTGCCCGCTCAGTAATATGGTTCCGGGTTCGATCCTACTGCGTCGCTAACTTGGGCATGTGTCTAATGCAGGGGCCTCAGTTCGAGCAAAGTCTTGGGATGTGGAAAATGCAATGCGTTTATGCTCTTATCATTTCTCCTCAGATTTCTATGTTTGAGGAAATATGGGCGCGCGCCGATTTAGCTTCATGAAAGATAATTTAACTAAATTCTTTGCTTATTCTCCATTTTCTGCAGCTATTTTCACATTTTCATGCCACTCATTATATAATGATTTAGAAATATAATTCGAGACCAATGGCAAGATAAATTAATTAATTTACTCGAGAAATTGCAATAATCACCATTCCTATATTCAAATGAAATATGTTTAATACTTAATTGAAATACGATTATATTGGTTTCATTTAGAAAGCATAATATTCTCTTGGCATGCAAAATTGAAGGAGATCCATTTGCTTAAGACTAGGTTTCTACTATAAAAACTTTTAATCTTTATTTTCTGGCTTCTTTCACAGACTTAAACTATCTACGTTTTATCTACAATATTTACTTCAATATGAAGTCTCACTTCTTAATTTAATTACAGAAATTCTGTTGCATGCGATATATTAATATTTTAATCCAATGCTTTTTCTTTTCTTTTTGTTTTCGTATTTATTTTCATTTATTCTTCAATCAAATTTAATTTCAGCTGCTAGCATTGATGTTCATTTTGCACATCTTTAATTTCGTCGAAGGATATTTTTCAAACATAATGTACGTTTGCATGCTCTCTTAGCGAATATCGTCCACAACTCCTTCGACTAGCAATAAAAACAATTATAAATTCTACACATAATTCCATTTCCGTTTGGGCAAGGTAATATGAAATACGAAATCGCTTTAGCTGGATATTTCCAGGAGTAACGTATCAACAGTCTGGTATGCGAAATTTTTGGCAGTTCGTATTAATAAATAAATGTTTCTGAAACTCTTCAAACTCTATTCTTTTGAATAACATCAATATCAAAATTAGTACGCGATTTTCTTTCAATAATGTAATTTCATTTTATCTATTCATTCGAATGAATAAAATTTTAAGTCGTAATCCTCACACAAATTCAGCTTCAACTTATTTGATCTTTGATGAAAACATGTAATGATGAATTATTAAAAAATACAATTTTTATAATGCTTCACTTGAATATTTGTAGCATGCGTGTGTGAGTTTATATGTACATGTGTGTTGTTGACATTAGAGGATGTCGACATTAGACTTTTCATTTTGAAACTAAAACTTACTCAGAATAGTTAATTCTTTACGATCTACAGGTAATTGTATATTTGAATACTTCTATATAAGAGGCACTTTCAAAAACGATAAAACTTTCCTAAATGAATTTTTAAAAAATACACCAGGAAAAAATATTATTTAGGTTTTGAAATACTAAAATGTCACAGCAGAGCTTGGCAGCATTTTGTCTGTCTTTATGTTCTGAGTTCAAATTTCACCGAGGTCGATTTGCATTTTGTCCTTTTGGCTCGATAATATAAGTAGCAGTTATGCACTTGGTAGGATGTAATCTACGTAGTCCACACCACGCCGATCTTGCAGTCCTTGTGCCAAAATTTGAAACCGATGTCAACATGTAATAGAATGAAAGAAAAATAATAAAATATTTAGAAAGTTAGATGTAAAAAATAGACATGAAATTCCTTTTTGTTATAACTCTAAACATTGTGGCACTCCGTCGGTTACGACGACGAGGGTTCAAGTTAATCCAATGAATGGAACAGCCTGCTCGTGAAATTAACGTGTAAGTGGCTGAGTACTCCACAGACACGTGGTTCTTGGGGAGATTCAGCGTGATACAGAGTGTGACAAACTGCCCCTTTGAAATACAGGTACAACAGAAACAGGAAGAAAGAGTGAGAGAAAGTTGAAGTGAAAGAGTACAGCAGGCTTCGCCACTCCACTGTCCGCTGCCGGAGCCTCATGGAGCTTTAGGTCTGGGAATCGAATCCGCGATCCCACGACCGCGAGTGAGCTGCCCTAACCACTGAGCCACTGCGCCTCCACACATTAAACATAGACGAAAAAATATATAAACAAATTAGAAGTGTAATTCTACACCTGTTCAGGTAATAAAAAGAGAAAATCGTTTATTCAAATTAGGGAACGTCGACATTTCACACGATATATTCAGTGTGGAACCAAAATTACCATATGTCATATAAAAAAGTTCCCTTATTTATTTATCTATCCTTTCTCATTTACATGTTTCTATCATTGGGTTGTAACCATGCTGGAGCACCGGCGTGAAGCGTTTTTAGTCGAAACAATCGGTCCAACTGAATATGTTTTTTACCTTACGCATAATACTACTGTTTTAGATATTAGACTGCAGCCATGCTGGAGCATCGCTTTGGAGAACTTTTGGTGGAATGAATCGATCCCATTACTTTTTTTTATGTAACCTTGTACTTATTTTATATCGTTAGATTTTTGCCAAGCCGCTAAATTACGGGGACGTAAACACACCAACACCAGTGGACAAACGGTGGTGGGAAACAAACACAGACACAAACACACACACACACACACACACACACACACGTACGTACGTACATACATAAATTTATACGACGGGCATCGTACACTTTCCCTCTACTAATCTTCTCACAGGGCTTTGGTTGAGGAAGGTGCCACGCGGTGGCACTAAACCAGGAACCATGACGTTGGGAAGCAAGCTTCTTACCACACAACCATATTTGAACCTAAAAATTCATCATTTACGCATTATTTATTTATTCTCACGATCATTTTGGCTTGTTACAGTTGTTTATCTAACGCTTATGATAATTTAAATCTTCCATACTATTGATGACTAATGATTAATCAACATATTAAAAGATGTAAATATTAGAGATCCTTCTCAAACAAGTGAATGACACCTTTTGAAACAACGAGGCAATACAGCTCTCAACGTTTCCTCACTATGAATGTTTCCTAATCATGACAGGAAAATTATGTTCAGTGAATATATATCTTTCAGTGGAATTACTCTTATAATAACAATTGGTTTTTTCAAAAAATATACACACCTACACACACCACGCATCTATGTTTGTATATACATACATATTATATATAATATATATATATATATATATATATATATATAGATATATATATATATATATATATATATATATATATATATATATATATATATATACATATATATATATATTGTGAAATTTGATTTAGTATTTCTAATTGAATTTTCCCCTGTAAGATGGAATAATATTCCCGCATATTATTATTATTATTATCATTATCATTATCATTATTATTATATTATTA
>NC_043001.1:105512718-105515218 GCF_006345805.1 Octopus sinensis | reverse complement strand
ATATATGAAATCACTGCGAGAATCGAGTGCAACAATTAAGCGTTTTACAGGCAGACTGAAGAGAGAAACTACTGTAAGCATAGTCTTAACTGTAAACTATTAAAATGCGTTCATTGCATTCTGTATAATGTAGTGCCAGTGCATTGTGTTTCTCATTCGAATTACGAAACATAAGCGTTCGTATTTGTGTGATTATATGCCGTAGTTTTGTGGTTGACATATGGACATGTGGGCTTGTTTTTAAAGTCAATGTGTGAATGTGAGTGTGTGCCTGCGCCTAAATATGTGAGAATGTGTGTGTGTGTGTGTGTGTGTGTGTGTGTGTGTGGTGTGTGTGTGTGTGTGTGTGTGTGTGTGTGTGTGCATACATGTGTGTGTGTCTTTACAGCTGACGGCGTATGTATGCCAGCTAATTTGTGTGCTTGTTCGTTGTTCTGAAATGTGAGCTCTCATCGGTATATTGGTGATTATTATTCAGGTGTAGTGCGATTATGCCTTTGTGGAAATGAAGAGATGCCAAGTGGCACAGTTACTGTGAAAACCCTTAAGGAAAACAGGTGACCTGTTTGTTGAATCAGATGACCCTAAGGGACTCAGAAAGTTTGACAGCTACGTTCCGATTGACCTTGGCCAAACAACGCCAATTATCAGAATATGATTTTTGACCGGTGGAACCTTGTAGGCGCGTGCGCGTGTGCGCAAGTATACATATACATATATTATAACAGAGAAAGCTTCTTATTAATTAGGTATGTAAAAGTTACTAAAACTACTAAAAGAAAGCAATTATTAAATGCTTGAGCGTCTGGAATATTTTTTTTTTATAAATTCGTATTCCAAAAAAATTTCGTATAATTTCCATTTATTAACTTTATTGAATTTTCAATTCCAATTTTTGACAAATTTAAACATTCGTTGCATTCATTGCGGAGTTTTCCGTTTTCATTTGCAAAACATCTCACTCTGTAT
Source organism: Octopus sinensis (assembly GCF_006345805.1). NCBI lineage: Eukaryota > Metazoa > Mollusca > Cephalopoda > Octopoda > Octopodidae > Octopus > Octopus sinensis. The sequence goes on along the minus strand of NC_043001.1, from coordinate 105,514,249 downwards.
TTCAATGTTCTCATTTCAAGTTTTAATTCGCTATTTGGAAAACCCAGTTTATTCAATACACGTAATGTCAAAACATTATCTATTGAATGAAATTTTTTTAATATACCGGTATAATTTTTGTTACAAAAAAGAAGTGATTTTGTTGTAATGGCTGTTTAGAAAGCTATAAGACTTACAAAAATAACTATTTAGACTGATTTTTGCCATGTTAATTTTCAAATAAAAACCATAGCATTTTCGGTACAAACAAATCGACAAATATTTTCAGTGTGTGCTCATGTTGGTCCACCCACCAGTCAGAAATCCGAGATCTGGAATTATCCAGTAAAATTTTTGCTAGTATATTTCGTCTTTTTGTCGTCTCTCCTGATGCTGTATGAACATTTAATGTGGTTTTAGAGTCAGGTTTCGGCTGCTATTTCTAGCATGGTCGTATCTGTTAGATACCCTTAATAATAATTATATATATATATATATATAATTTATATATATGTGTATATGTATATGTATGTATGTATATGTGTGTATATATAATATATATATATATATGTATATATAATATATGTATATACATTATATATATATATATCTATATATATATATATATATATATATATTTACCTTGTGAAGTCGCATGGCTCTGTGATTAGAGCGTCGACTTACGAAAGCGAGGTTGTGAGTTCGAATCCCGGACCGGGCTGTGTGTTGTGTTCTTGGGCAAGACACTTTATTTTACGTTGCTCCAGTTTACTCAGCTGTAGAAATGAGTTGCAACGTCACTGGTGCTAAGCATAATCGGCCCCTTTGCCTTTCCCTTGGATAACACTGGTGACCTGGAGAAGGGAGGCCGGTATGCATGGGCAACTGCTGGTCTTCCATAAGCAAACTTGCCCGGACTTGTGCCTGGGAGGGTAACTTTCTAGGTGCAATCCCACGATCAGTCATGACCGAAAGGGGTCTCATCATATTTATATCCATCCATACATATAGATACACACACACACACACACATATAATATATATATATATATTATATATTATATATATAATATATATATATATATATATATATATGTATATATATAGAGAGAGAGGGAGAGACAGACAGACAGATAGAGACAGAGTGAACGAATGACAGAGACAGAGAGGGAGATCAGGGTACATTATGAGGGCTCAAACTGAGCGTATTCATTAAACTTGCACTAATTTCTTATTATCAATAAAAGTGATACTAGGTGAATAAAATTCCGTGCTAGCACTTCGATAGATTCTCAATGAATCCAAACAATGATGCATAGTCTAAGCATAAGTTGCGTAATTGCACTATGTGATTTTCAATCAGAGTGTTTAATAACAAGTATTGAAATGAGTCTTACATGTACACAGCACTTACCCTCAATTATATATACTGTTACCAATCTAAATACAGCTCTGTGTCTCGTGCGAATCGATACTGATTGTTATATTAATATGCTTCCTTAATAGAGTACTTCACCAGTATCTCTAGTGATTAAATGAAATTACAGTACGT
>NC_043001.1:105492718-105505218 GCF_006345805.1 Octopus sinensis | reverse complement strand
AAACATGGATCAGCTTCAGACAATGCTGACGGAGCTCGACATCAAAAGTTCTGCAGTAGGTGTCAAGATGAACCGCATGAAAACAAAGTTCATGCGGTCAGACAACGTACCAACAGATCGAATGGTGATCGGCAGTGATGAAATAGAGGAGGTGAGAGAATATGTCTACCTGGGACAGGAAGTAAATATGTGCCGGGATATCAAAAAGGAGATCTCACGGAGAGTAAGGGCCGGATAGAAGGGGTTCAATGGCATAAGGGATGTGCTCAAGGGAAGTTTGGACAGGAACACCCGCGCCAACCTCATTAACAGCGCAGTTCTGCCTGCAATGTTATATGGTAGTGAAACATGGGCTACCACAAAGAGAGAAGAGCAAAGACTGATAACGGCTCAAAGAGCCATGGGAAGGTCAATGCTTGGTATCTCGTTGAGAGAGCACATAAATAGCAACATCATCAGAAAGAAGTCCGGCGTGAGATATGTTATCGCAGAGTATATTCGCAGCAAGTATAGATGGGCTGGACACGTCGCCCGGCTCACCGATAATCGGTGGCCACACGCAGTTGCCGAGTGGTACCCGCGTGAGCGGAAAAGATCACCCGGAAGACCTCCACGACGGTGGAGTGACGATTTCAAGAGGACGATTGGGATCACGTGGATGAGAAAGGCGCGATCCAGAGAGGAGTGGACAGCGTGCTGTGACAAGCGGTGTCAAATGGACGCCTGACGGACTGGTCGGTCAAAGTGATATATATATGTATATATATATATATATATATATAATATATATATATATATATATATATATATATATATATATAATATATAACGGAAGGCTTACGAAAATAAACAAAAGACGAAGGCAGGTGGAGTACAAACAAATAATGTATTAGTATGGCGCTCAGAATAGAAATAACACAAGTCTATTATGTTTCGACCCTACGCTCTTCGACAGAAACATACACAGAAAAGAAACAAGAAGAGAAAAAATTGCGTGTAGGGGCTAACATATATAATATATATATATATATATATATATATTATATATATATATATATATATATATATATATATATATATATATATATATATATAATAATATACATATATACATATATACATATATTTACATATATATATATATACATATACATATATATATATATATATATTATATATATATATGTGTGTGTGTGTGTATATATATGTATATATATCATGCGCCTATATATATCTATATAGTGAAGACGCGTAGCTTAGTGGTTAGGGGCATTCGGCTCATGATCGTAAGGTCGTAAGTTCAATTCCCAGCGGCTCGTTGTGTCCTTGAGCAAGACACTTTATTTCACGTTGCTCCAAACCACTCAGCTGCCAAAAATGAGTCGTACCTGAATTTCAAATCTCCCCGAGAACTACGTTAAGAGTATACGTGTTGGTGGAGTGTTCAGCCACTTGCACGTTAATTTCACGGGCAAAGCACTTCTGTTGGTCGTATCAGCTGGGAACCTATCGTCGCAACCGACGGAGTGCTCCTATATATATTTATAAGTAAGTATATATCCACTTGGTATTGCATTGATTTCTATTATAAAAATTATTAACATATTCTTCATTTTAAATGGAGAATTTCGAAAATAATATACAACTATTCATTCCCGAATTATAACTTACTTTCTGCAGTGATATTATATTTCATTCGTCGTAGAATTGGGGCAAGTTAAAGTTATTGTGTGAAACTAAAATAATTTATTTTTAAATATATTTGATAATTTTATAAAGCATTGTGTGAATGACATTCATATTATATATTTTTTCTTTTCAAATAAATAACAATACTGTTTTCGATGTACCCAGTTTGAAGAATATAAGAAGAATACTGTGAGAAGAGTGTACAACTCCGTTTGATGTCCTAAAGCATATCGTCGGATATAAAGTTCCAATAGATGTAATTCCAATTTCTATTCATATTTTCGACGAATGTAAGAAATATTGTGAAAAGGAAAATAAAACTCTGTATTCGATAGAGATATTAAAAGTGTATATGTATATGTAAATATGTATGTGTATACATGTATACATGCATATGTATATATGTATATATATATATGTATAATACATATATATATATATATATATATATATATATATATATATATGTGTGTGTGTGTGTGTGTGTGTGTGTATGTATGTATATGTATGTATATATATATAATATATATATATATATATATATATTATATATATATATATATATATATATACATATATATATACATATACATATATATATATAGTAAATTTAAAGAACGGAGAAATAGACAACGTGAAAAATACAGTGTAAGACAGTGTAAGGCGAACACGTAGCACATGCAAAGTATTAATAAGACGCTGAGAGAAGGAAAAGAGTGGTTGTTTTACGTTTCGAGCATAACTCTTCTTCGGGAAGAGGAGACATACGAAAGACCAAAGGAAGAGGAAGAAGGAGAAAGAAAATAGCCAAGACTCCACGTGTAGTTTTACTTTTGGAATGTCCGAAATTAGAAGGGCAAAGATAAAGTGCTTTCTGGGGGATGGGGGGGGGGAAATGGTTGGTAACTGTGTATCTATGTGTATGTGATAGCGTGTGTGTGTGTGTGTATGTGCCTATATACATATAAATATGCATATAAATATAAAAAATAAAACTTTTGAATTATACAACAATGCACTGTAATAGAGACAATATAATAGACATTCCTGTTGTAATTTAGTCATCCATAGTCTGATATGACATTTCGAAATAATATTCCTTCTTCAGATATTCGGTTTTCTGACGAATATCTATAATCGGTTTTCTAACGGCTTTTCTTTTTTCATTCTTTGGAAGCGTCTCAGCAGTGGTTTCACGATGCTCCTTCCGGAATTCCTCATGAGAAGGTTGTGAGGTCGGCTATGTCTCGATCTCGTGTGTGCTGGTACATCTGTATCGCTGCTTCTAAGTTACATATTATACGTACAGCTTCCTTTTTCCCTTCTTCTATTCTCTTCCCTTATTTTTCTTTTATTTTGTTGGAAACTACAGATGAACATATTATCGAAAAGGAACCTTCACGTATCCAGATGTAGCTAAATAATGTATTGATTACCAACCTCCAACATGTTGTTAAATATAAATATAACATATAAATATATACCACCAATCTTGATCCTCTGCAAGTTCGCAAATTTTATTTAATTTGCTTTGCGGAAGCAACTGTTTCTCGAAGATGTATCTTGTCATGAATTGCTCGAAATACGAATTAGAAAAACAGCCGACAACAGATGAAGGGTTGTTCCTTGTGTTGCTTGTCTTCTTTTCCATTTGTTTCTTTCGTTGCTTGGAACGGAAGTCCTTCTTCCATGTCTTCGTACTTCGTATTATTTGTTGGTTATGTTTTGTGATGTCCTGTACCCACATAGGCATATGCATATACCTATACATGTAAGTGCGTACGTATACGTATGTATATATGCATATATATATGCATATATATATATATATATATATATATATATATATATATATATATATATTATATATATATATATATATATATATATAATATATATATATATATATATATATATATATTATTTGTATTATTATACATATATATTTATACATCTTTATTCGCATTTATACTTACAAACATGATTTCATTTAATATTTTACCTGTTTCAGTAAAAGATAAACACAGTATGTCAGACATCTGTAGATACTGTAACAAATATGTGCAAAACATTCTCCATTAAGATCGGTATACAAATCTAAGTGCAGAATCCCTAGAAATAGAAGAGCGATTATCAGAAAAAAAAAAAGCAAGAAAATCAACCAACTTAAATCCTGCCAGCAGCAACGCATCCATTTAAGTGTCATAAAGACGCTGTTTCCAAAGTTGGTTCTCTGGTTGATGAGAACAACACTCTACATGATGATGCATATCAATGTGCGAGATACTGCCGAGTCAATATTGCTCTGTTTTCAGTAACGCTAATGCGGTTGATCTGACTACTCTCACTGATGTAAGCCCTCAGCTAACCATATCTGACATAACTTTTGGTGCTCCTGATATCCTAAAAGAAAGAAATAAAGTCAAGCACAACTCCGCACTAAGTCCCGATAAGTTCCCGGCCCCCACTGTCCTGAAGATGTGTCGACATTAACTTGCACCCCTTCTTTCTGATCTCTGGAGAAACTCACTTCAAGCAGGCTACATTCCTGATCGTTTTCTTTCCTAGTCTATCTAGACCCCTTTGTAAGAAAGCTAGCGAATGTGTACGGCAACAACGATACAAACAAACAAACAAAAACGAAGAACATGGTACACAATTACGAATACAAACAACAAGAAATAACAAGGTGTGTTTCGACTGCGAACGACTCAAATTGAGCTGACGTGTATGAAGTGAAAGCCTAAAGGCAGGAAATTGGGAGATGGACATAAGAGGTGTTGGTGGTCGGCACTCAGGCCAAGAAAGAAGACCATGGCGCACATATACATATATGTGCGTGTGCATGTGTGTGTGTGTGTGTGTGTGTGTGTGTGTGTGTGTGCCTGTCCGTGTCTGTGTGTAATGACTAGACAAGTGGAATTACCTAATTAACCTAATTAGATTAAATCTGTTTCTGCTACAAGAAGCAATGCATCCAGAGAGTTGGTGCCCGTACCAACTCATGTTGGTTTTCTCAAATCCATTAAATTGATGGGTATATCATTTCACAAAAGTTTTAAATGCATAGAAATGATTAGCCTGGGAATAATACGGATGATGCAATGTGGTTTGAGTTGGAGATTCTTAGAAACATGCCTTCACCTAAAAGCATGATAAACACACATATAACTATAGTCATTGGCATAATGAAATATATTGAGTTATGTCCATGCTAATAAACGATTAAACAGTTACGTAATGAGTACAAAAATATGTCAGTTAACATTTCAGCCAGGGATTCTCCACTAACTCCCACAGCTCATCCTTTCGAATTGTGATTTCTTTAGTCATTCAGAGAAGTTAAGGTGAAGTCTTTCTTTAAATACTGATACCTGGAAATTCTCTCTCTCCAGCGAATATAGTGATTTGATTGCGGATATCTTCTGCTTCTCAATGTCCTTTCTCTGTTAATTAGCCTCTTGTCATTACTACATTCATCTCTATTAGTTCTCTTAGCACTTGGATCATCCAGTGCTGTCGGCACAACAGGAAACGAACATTCTACAAGCGCCCCGACCACTTCCCTACTGGCTTCACCCGTCCAACTTAGACTGCTACCATATCGCCTCGGAAAGTACAACACTACTTCTCTTTTTAGTCTTCCTCTCGACTTCTTGCCTCCTTCTTCCAATCACTCCATCGTGATGGTAGCATTTCTCTCCTCCGATAATCGAAGCACATGACCAGTAAAACGTATCCGCCGCTGAAGTCACAACATCCTGCAATATGTAAATATGAAGATTATATTTGCTGATCAGTATACTTCGGGTTTTTACACCAATAACTCGGTCCAGTCAAGCAGCTTAAATGTTGGTTAGTGTACTGGTACTGCAATCACGTAGTGAGTCCCTGTCTTATTGGATACTGGAAGTTCTAAGAGCCCTACTTTCTTATTCGACTGTTATATTCTTTAACGACTCATTTCTTGTTACAGGTATCATCGTAATACATGTTTTTATCTACCGCTAGGTACCTCTCACATGTCCCATCAAGGATTTAAATGTTCTCAAATCCGGAACAGTTAAGGCATTTATTCCCACATTTATTCAGTGCAAAATTCAAACCCATAACCTTTGAAAACCAGGTCAAGGCCACTACTGCTTGTGTACAGTCTCAAGTTACTTCAAGATAAAGGCACAGGATGAAGTCATATCAGTTATGTCTTTGATTATATTCTCTGGAGCTTAAGCATATCGAATGACTTCTAGGATCCTCGAGTGGGGAACAGAGAAAATTAACACGACTGATAGTAGGCCACCGCACGGGGTAGTTTGGGGAAAAATTGAATGATTAGAAACGAAAACGATACAATGAATTAGATTTTCCACTTCAACAGAACGAAAATGATCCAATTTAAAGCTGTATGAATTATTGTTACATATAAATTTGAAGCAGAATTAATTTGCATCTTTAATACCATTTATATATTAATGAATATTTTTACGATGTGAATTTCTACATCATTTTCGATTATTAAATGCCATATATTCAATACCACACGCTATATCTCCCCTTACTTCACATACAAATATATACTGTTTTCAATCTATGTTTCACACCCATTGTTAATTGCAAGCCAGTACACAAATGACTTACCCTTTTGCGGAGAGAATCGAAGTTGGCGTCATTAATATATGTTCTTATATATCCATTGATATTTATGATAAAAATGCGAGCAAGGAAAGATATGAATGCAAAGTAGAAGGCACATTAGCATATATATCAGGAGAAAGAATAATCCGATCTCATTATATATTCTTATCGTGGTTATGGAATATAAACTGAAAAATATATTTAGCTTTGGCTGTTCACAATATTCGTGCATATGCATATTCACATTGGAAAATTATTTTACATACACGTTTCAATAGCTAATTATTCTAATCGTTATTTTACAAATGAGTTCTCATATACCCATATAAAATTTGAATAATATACTTCGTATTCTTGATCCTTTGTAGCTCTGCAATATTCCTGTTTTATAAACTCCTAAAACGCAATATATGGACGAAAATGTATGCACGCAAAGCAGATCCATCTTTCTCCCACTCTCTCTCACAAACGCCTGCATACACCCACGTAGCTACGTATATAAATGTGTGCGTGTGCTTGAGAGAAGATATATATGTGTGGGTGTGTGTGTATGTATGTTGTATGTATATGTATGTCCATGTATTTATGTATATGCATGTATGTATATATGTATGTTGTTTGTTTGTCCCTTCTCGAGCCACACCTGGCTCATAGGGTCGGTTTCACGGTTTCCTTGGCGTATAGGATATAAGCCATCATCCTCATCGACATTTCACATGTGCTCGCCATACTGAAATGGGTTGAACTGTATGACAGATTTCAACGAGCTGCAAGACCGTGTCTAACACCAGAAAATGCTATTTTAAACGGAGGGAGGAAAATATTTTGAATTTTATCAAAATACTGACGAAATTAAATTGTTTAATACGTTTTAGTCATACAATAATAAATGGAAAATAATTCAATTTAAGTCATTTTTCATCATAGAAGTTTTGAAAGCTCTCATCTTTTGCACCAAGTTCACAAGGTCGTGTTGTTGTTTTCCTTCTGAGGATAACGTAACTGGTGGCAGTTATGATATTAAATTCTAGTTCGTAAGGTGAAGTTGATAATTGTAACATACATTTTTATAGAGCTTTTAATAGAAATATTTAAAGGTGTAGGGACAGTAGATGTTATAGGAGTAGTTCATTACTTTCCTTTAACGCCAAGAGAGGGATTTGTAGCCATAGCAGCAGTTGTAGTTATAGAAGCAACAGTAATGAGACCATTAATAACGGTAATCGTTTCACTCCACCAGTGTCTATGACAATATCGGTATTTGGTTAAGGACTCTGTTTCTCTCATGGTGTGCTGTTGTTTAAAATGTACCATTCGAACATTTATATAATGGGAAAATTCTAATATTTACCTGTTTCATGCCGGCACTTGGTGCCAACTCTCTTCACATCGGTATTCAAATTTGAGATTTATCTTGCATTGCAATGTGCTCCCTTCAGGATAACTCGTTTTTCTGTGGGTTTTTTGTGCGTCTTGAAATTGTTAGCCCATAAATTAATTTTTCAAATGTGTAGTAAAAAAATATTTAAATTTTGAAGTGTTACCTTGACAGCTGACAATTCTGACACGTTTTAAAATATACCACAGTCCGATATTCTGCATGTTTTTTTTCTACCCGTTCTATTGCGATTTTTGTTAAATCTGGCCTTTGTTAATGTTTTTTCTCTAATTTAGGCTGACAATTTTCTATATGATTGCATTCGTTATGTTCGAAGAGATTAGTTTATCCTGGCTTCCCTTATCAGTTTTCGTACGCGCTGATATATGCTCTAATTGTCACCGATTTTCGGAGTTTTAAGGTATTTTTCGTTCCCTTACTTTTAAAGTTTCGGTATTAATTTTCTTGCCTCATTTCATTCTGTTATTGTTTGAGGATTATAGATTACTTTTATCAAATACATATGATTTCTTGAATTCATACATCATCGGTGTTTTCATCAGATACAATTGTGCAGATACTTCGACTAGATTAGGAAGATCATTTCCTCTAACGTCTCTCGGATTGCACACTGGTATATTCAAAACTGTGCCCTGCTACATTTTTATTATAGTTACATAGCCTCTGCTACTGTAATGTCTGTTCTACTTTAGTTCACTGTAGCATTCGGTGACTTGCTCGGAACTCGGCCTATACCAAGTACATCGCCCTAGTTGTTCGTTTCGTTTCAATTAGAATACACATTGAGAGACGTATGGATTGAGCTTACGCCCACAACCTGAACTGCCACACACAATAGTTCATAGTTAAACACTTATATTCATTACACTAAGTAACTGCAGAACAATTTGATAACGGAATGCTGAACGTTGAAACATTACTTCGAGGCTGCGAATATTCTAAGCGTTTTATTTACTGTCAAAACGGTGTTTGATTCAATCATGTCTGCACATGAACTCTTCCGAATCAGGCATTGTTCGATTAATACGGTTGGGCTACACTTGAAAAATATCTGAAAGATACCGATCAAAGGTCATGAAGAAAATAACTTTGAGAAAAACTCCTGTATCGTTTCCTTATATTCTACCAGATATAAACGTTATTCTGTTTATCTACTTCCCAAGAGGAAAGATAATCATGCAGAGAAATGTATTAAATAGGAAACGGCCAAAATGTCGCAATGTTACATTAGATTCATCGCAGAAAATATCAGGTAGTAAAATATTTCACAAATGGCGACGTAGCCGTCACATTAGACTGGGAATTTATCAACAGAGTAATGTGGGCTTCGATTAACCTCGCACAGAGTCGAGGAGACCTGCACCCTAACCAAGTTAACTATTCACATCATACACACACACACACACACAAACACACAGGCACATATACAAACGTGCATTCTGGTATAAAGACATATATCATAAACAATTACGAAGTGGGGGTTGGCTCTCACTTCAAAGTTACGGCCAAATCGGTGAGGTCTCCCCCACCCTATGCTGGTAAATTTACACACACACACAAATACACATACACGCGTACGTACACACACGTAAGTAAATAGATAGATAGATATTTGTGTGTATGCATGTGTATGTATGCATGTGTGTATGTACCTATGTGCTTCTTTATGTATAAGTATGTGTCGTTTTTCTTTGTGATTTTCCGTTGTAGTAGTTTTTCGTTAATTGGACATCAACCATTGTGGTCACAGTGTCGAAAGTAGAGGGCATCGCTTCAGTACTTTGTATGTTAATTATATTATCGATCTTGTAAGTGAAGTGAAGCTGAACTAGAGCTAAAGTGGCGTAACCCATACGAAACCAAACACCGTGAGATATTTTTAGTTTGATCCAAGCACGAAACACAGAGTACGCTCACAGACGCAAGCGCACAACTTCACACAAACACACATGAAAGGAACACATATATATAAGTGTGTGTGTATGTATAAATGAATAAATATATGTGTTATAAAGAAAGAGAGAGAGAGAGAGAGAGAGAGAGAATAATGAGAGACTGAAGATATTTACTGAAAGATACATACATAGATTTGTATCTAAATGTATAGATAAAATATTTAGCTTCGGAAGCAAACAACATATAGCGTTGGAAGCCAGAAGAGACCACATCAATTCAGTGTGGTGTGTTGTGTCCAAACCTAGCAGATACCAATATTTTGATCTCATGAGAGCCACGAAGATCTTCTGCTTGGCATTCTGGAATAAAGTTCAACACAAACTAAACTTCTTTAGGAGATAAATGACAAGCTCTGCAGTCCATTAGCGTAATGCAATTTAAATAATATAGATAATGCATGCAGTACAAAATTTCCGATATCCGCAGATCTCTCTACTGACCATGGATCGATAGAGTGTGAATTCCCCTACAAAAATATTAATTACATGTGTCAAGATTAGAAGGGTCGTAATCTGTTTATTAAATCTGAGAAGAGACGTTCCATATAAACCTATATATATATAGGCACTAGAAAGGCTGTGTGGAGACACAGGAATGGCTGTGTGGAGGCGCAGGATTGGTTGTGTGGAAGCACATGAGTGGATGTCTGGACGCTCAGGGCTGGCTGTGTGGAGGCGCAAGAGTGGCTGTCTGGAGGCACAGGAGTGGCTGTGTGGAGGGGCAGGAGTGGCTGTGTGGAGTCACAGGTGTGGCTACATGGAATCGCAGGAGTGGCTGTGTGGAGGCGCAGAACTGGCAGCGTGGAGCACAGGAGTGGCTGTACGGAGACGCAGCAGTGGCTGTGTGGAGGCACAATTGTGGCTGTGTGGATGCGCAGGAGTGGCCATGTAGTTCAGGTTTCAGTCCCACTGTGTGGCACATTCGGCAAGTGTCTTCTGCTATAGCCTCGGCCGACCGAGACATTGTAAGCGGATTTAGTAGACGGAAAATGAAAGAATCCCGTCGTTTGGTTTGGCATCCTTTCTGTCTCGGGAGACAATGGAGTTGCGCATTTTTTTTTTTTTTTTTTCTAGGTCTAGTCCGGCTGTTATATTTTATTTCCTGTTACATTTCTTGCTGTGGCTGTGTAGTCCTATCCTGGACAAACACTCCCTCTGGCAGGTACTGCAAATGTAGCGAAGACTGTTCCTGGCTGGTTGTAGTGCCATGGTCTCTTGTTTATGTCTCTTCCTTTCTTTTCATTTCTCCTCTCTCTCTCTGTCACTCCTCTGTATACCCTCTTTTACTGTACGTCGCCATTCTCCACGGTTGCCGGCGACTGCCTCCCAACCGCTAATGTTGATGTTGCAGGCCTTCATATCCCTTTTGCAAACATCCTTAAATCGTAAGATCGGTCTACCCACAGACCTAGTACCCCTAGCAAGCTCTCCGTAGAGTATGTCCTTGGGGATTCTGCCATCTTTCATACGGCGAACATGCCCAAGCCACCTCATACGTCGTATATGTGAGTGTATTTGTGCGTGTATGTTTGTTCTCCCAACATCGCTTGACAAACGATGCTGGTGTGTTTACGTCCCCGTAACTTAGCGGTTCGGCAAAAGAGACCGATAGAATAAGTACTAGTCTTACAAAGAATAAATCCTGGGGTCTATTTGCTAAACTAAGGCTGGCGCTCCAGCATGACGGCAGTCGAATGACTGAAACAAGTAAAAGTGTAAAAGAGTAAAAGAGTAAAAGAGAATATATATATATATATATATATCTATATATATATATATATAATATATATATATATATATATATATATATATAAACACGCATTGAGTCGAAACAGGGGCAGCTGATGAAGGGGAATATTCCTTGTATTGTTTGTCTTGTACTCTGTTTTTTCGTTGTAAAAACGTCCATTTCCTTCTTTGTTTTTATGTTTTTGTTTCTCGTTGTGTTCTACGTTTATATGTGATGTTCTGTATACCTGTATGCATGTATATATACATATAAATGTAGGTATGTACATATATGTATGTATGCATATGTTTTATTTATTAAACTGTTATTATATATATATATATGTATGTATATTTGCTTGTGAGTGTGTGGGTGTGCTTGTGTCTGTGTTTCTTCCCTACCACCAATTGACAGCCTAGTAGTTCAGCGGAGGAGAAAGATAGATTAAGTGGCAGGCGTACAAATAAAACAAATACTGCAGTTAAATCACTAGATTCAAGGTGGTGCTCCAACAATGACGCAATCTAATGACTAAAACGAGTAAGAATGATAAAAGAAACATAAATATGAAATCTAAGATAATATTTAAGGTAGTTCAGAAATCCCAGAAGTAGGTATAGCACTGCCGTGTGATGTATGTGATACATACAAAGCGCGTTCGACATAGAAAGAACTTATTCAACAGATCATGTTTCCCATGCGTATCAAGATGCGATATTTGCTCTGTGTTTATCAGCAGTCCGTTGCCCATCCGTGGCACAGAGCGTGGTTTTCCTTATCCCTGTAGGTAAAAGTGCAGACACAAAGTACAGCTTAACAAAGATGTTTTAAGATGTGCGTTTGTACTTACAGGTCCATTTCTATTCCATGACCAGAACTGCATAGGTCTGACTTTTAAACTGGAAATAACTACAATCTAAATAATCTATGCAGGCTGTGCTCCAGCATGGCCACAGTCAAATGACTGAAACATGTAAAAGAATAAAAGAATACAGGTTTGGCCAAAAGTCACCTGATAGCTGATTAAACCCATTTCATTCCAGGATTAAAAGAAAAACATTATTTTATGTGAGACTTCGCCAATAAGTTGAGA
>NC_043001.1:105465218-105487718 GCF_006345805.1 Octopus sinensis | reverse complement strand
GCATATAATTTTAAGCGGTAGCAGTTCCAAAAATCCGTCACCTGTACGATTGCTATGTTCCTGTACTCAAGTATACTTTCAGGTATATTCATGTATACATACCTTGATACATCCTTGTATATAAATATGCCTGTATATAGGTATATGTATATAATGACATCCTCAAAGAAATCAATATTCATTACGCATTGTAGCATCTCACTAATTAAAAGGAGTTTGATCTCGGAGAAACAAACGAATGGGAAATAAACCGATGAATGCAATTACACTAGTTTTGGTTTTGCTAATCAAAACAATTAATTTAATTAAAATGTCAGTAAGTTGGATATGTAACCATGAAAGAAATCTTCAAAAATACCAGTTGCCGTTTTCTTAAATTAAGCCTACTCCCAATCGATGTAGCAATTCTCAGAACTGTTTCTTCCATCTGGCAATGACTGGCAGTTCCATTAGCTGATATTGCGCTGCAAATGCCTTCAGCATAATTTCACCCGATTTTTCCAACTGTATACAATGTACACTCTTTCAAGTTTTACTTTGACAATATATCCGTAAAGAAACAATTGCCTGCCATGAGCCCCATTTGGGGATCTGATAAAAAACAGTTTCACTACCGGCTGTTCCTTGCATTTAAAGTAAATTGCTGCATTTCCAGAGGTGTGGGAAGAAAGGAAGGAATTTCAACCGTGTTTCGTGGTTTGCTACCACAACAGCTCCTTTATAGGATCCAGTTAGCATAAGATATCATCAGGAGGAACCACGCCCGGTTTCGGCCCCTACTCCTCTACCGTTTTGACGTGAAGCTAAAGTTTGTAATTATTAGCTCTGGGTAATTCTAGAGAACATTTCATGTCATAAATTGCAATTTTTGGACTACAAAAATATTGACTGTTTTGGAAACTTGCTCTTTTTTGCATTTCCCATTTAAATCATTCATTGACATTTCATACACATTCGCATTTGATGCCATAGTTTCAGAAAAACTACAATGCTTATTAATACAATGGAATAGAAATATGCTCTTTTACAGCGATCCCCATTCGGTACTTTTCGAAATATTTATCATAATTTCCAAAATAATTTGCTTATGAAAAAAAATCTAAATACTATCTATTATTTTAACTCTTAAGTCACAACAAATTCGGGGAAATGTGTTCAACGGGTTCTTATTTTATCGAATCGAAAAAGTGAAAGGTAAATTCGACCGCGGTTATATTTGAACTCGGAACAGAAATACGGACGACATGCTGCTAAGCACAGTACTCAGCTTGCTAAATGTTCTGCTTGCTCTGCTCTTGGAACCATTTAATATTAATAAGATAAAAGGTAGCAAACTGACAGAATCATTAGCACTCCGAGTAAAGTGCTTAGTGGCATGTTGTCTGTTTTTACGTTCTGAGTTCAAATTCCACCGAGGTCGACTTTATATTTTGTTCCTTTCGGCGTCGATAAAATAAGGACCAGTTGACAATTGGTGTCAATGTGATCGATCAACCCCTACCCGGAACTTGCTGACTTGGTGCCAAAATTTGAAATCAACATTGATAAAGAAAGGCTTTAGCGAATATCGATAGTTTTGTACAGCACTTTCCTTTTTGTGTTATACTCTGTTAAAGTAGTCATCGTAATTTCCGGCATTCATTGAACTTTTCAACGAGTAAAACACAGTATTCTATCTTACCAAAATCACCACACGGTTTTGACGTTCTCTCCGATATCGAAAAGTATGTAAACCTCACAAACGTCTGGGATCTATAGAATCATTTCTCCCCACTGAAACGGATAAGAAGTTTATTTATAGAATTCAATAGATTTTCTTGGTTGACTATTTTAGGCTTTGTGTACAAGATTTTCTGTAAATAGTGGTTTTGCGCAATATATTTTTACGTTTTATCATTGCTGAGTAAATGTCAAAATAATACACTTACATTTTCATTAACGCAGCGTTACAGTAATAAACAGTCACTCATAATTCAAGTTCAAAGCCGTATCTCTGCGGATCTGAAATCGTTAACTAAGATAAAATTTTTGGCAGAAAACTTTCAATGAATCGATTTTCTCCAATTGTGATTATATATGGAAATTTGTATTAGAAGTGTAACTGATATTAAAAGTGCTGCCATAGAGATTAAATGTAGAAAGGGGAAAAAATGTTGCGAATATCAAATCTCTAAATATGGCTGTAAAAACTTGGATAATATTCCTTTATATTAGCTTTGATCTGTCTCCCAAGTTTCTGCAGGGAGATAAAGAGATAGGTTGATAAAGATATCTATCAAATTTTAACGATAATATATATGCTTGTAAATTCACATACGGACAAACACGAAAGTAAATACATACACACATATATATATATAGATATATATATATATACTTATATATACATATATTCATATATATAAATACGCACACACAAACACACAAACACACACATACATATATCTATCTATCTATCTATCTATCTATCTAAATATATATATATATATATATATATATATATATATATATATATATATATATATATATATATATATATATACATATATATACATATATATATATATATAATATATATATATATATACATCCGTACATACCTAATGCGTACGTGCATTCTACTTTCTTGCTTCGTGTATATATCTACAAGTTTGCTTTTTTATGCATCTGAAACAAAAATCAATCTCTCTCTATTAATATTATTTTATCTCTATCCCCCTCTCTCGGCCTGTCTCCCATTTTCTCCACCATTCCCTCCCATTCTCCTCTTTCTTGCATGATAAATTGACCATACTTCACTTTTCTGTTATTTATACGAACTTTTGTATGGATTATTCTCCAAACACCTCCAGATGTTATATTTCAACAGCGTCTACACATACGAGCGTACACATTCAAAAGGACAAACACGGCCATATCATATACTTAAATACGCATTTGTGCATGAAACTAATTTTAATAAAATATCTTAAGATGTAAGCATGTGTGTGTGTGTGCGTATATGAGCTTGCTTTGAGTACATGTGTGCATAAACCAATATGTATATATCCATTTCTATATATCTATTTATTTATCTATATATATATGAATGTATATACATGTATATATGTATGTATACACACCCATATATATATATATGTGTGTGTGTGTGTGTGTGCGTATAAATGCATATATGTATGTATGTATATATATATATATATATATATATATATATTTAGCAATTAAGGACAACTACTTAATAAGGAAAACTTAACAAGAAATTGTCAGGTAGATAGCGTGAAAACCTCATAAGAGAAAAAATTTCGAAAATAATTATTTCTTATTGAACATATTAATTTATATATAGAGGGCATTATACATACATGCCAGAAGGCATTATACATACATGCCACACGCTAAGAGGGACAATTAGTCATTTCTACCAAAAATATTACTAATCCCACCGAATGCAATTTTTCAAAGTAAGACATTTAAAAAATATAGACCTGTATCACAGTGATTTCATACTTACGTATTCATCAGCAGGCCTGAATGCATTATAAATAAACGACCCTGCCCCGCTTAAGCCGATCAGCTAACTGATAGTAATAGTAATATTTTTGGTAGAAATGACTAATTGTCCCTCTTAGCGTGTGGCATGTATGTATAATGCCTTCTGGCATGTATGTATAATGCCCTCTATATATAAATTAATATGTTCAATAAGAAATAATTATTTTCGAAATTTTTTCTCTTATGAGGTTTTCACGCTATCTACCTGACAATTTCTTGTTAAGTTTTCCTTATTAAGTAGTTGTCCTTAATTGCTAAATTTTTATTCCGAAAAAACTTTTCTCTCCCGAAATGCAATTCGTAAAAGTTTGCCATTTATCCGGATGTAATATATGTAAACTCACCCATGTGCTTCGTTGATGTTGATCAGTTAGCTGATCGGCTTAAGCGGGGCAGGGTCGTTTATTTATAATGCATTCAGGCCTGCTGATGAATACGTAAGTATGAAATCACTGTGATACAGGTCTATATTTTTTAAATGTCTTACTTTGAAAAATTGCATTCGGTGGGATTAGTAATATTTTTGGTAGAAATGACTAATTGTCCCTCTTAGCGTGTGGCATGTATGTATAATGCCTTCTGGCATGTATGTATAATGCCCTCTATATATAATATATATATATATATATATATATATATATATATATAATATATATATATATATATATATATACTAATACTAATACAATTGTTTGCTTGTACTCCACCTGCCTTCGTCTTTTGTTTATTTTCATAAAGCTTCCCGTTATATATATATATAATATATATATATATATATATATATATATATACATGTATGTGTGTGTGCGTCTGTGTGTGTGTGTGTACATGTATATGATTACCTCGTGTTGTCTGATTATATTTGTGTCACATTCCGCCTATTGTTCAAATTTACATTCATCCTTGCTGATGCGCGAATGACCATAACCTTCAGAACTTATAAAATACAAACTGGATAAAGAAATCAAAGGATATTGAGACATTTCTACTTTATTGGATTTAAGTGACACAAGCTCGCGCAAGAATTTTGCCATTCTCTCGGTGGAAATATCAGGTTTCGCTCTATGTTCCAATAATAGGCTGCCATGATATTTACATCCCAACTACATTGATACCGTTTCCACCTAATCTTCGAAAGTTGGTGGAATTGGTCACCTTGCCCAATAATTCAAATCTTTTTCATTAACAACTAAGGTGGACTTTGCCTTTTTTCATTTCGATGTCCAAAAAAATATGTAGAAATGAGCAATGTGGTCGACGCCATCGAATTACCCCCTCCCCGATAAATTAAGTAAACAAAGGACATTTCTGTTAGGTTACTCTTCATGTTTATTACGGAAGTCTCCCCCCACCCCGATTAACTAAATAAATAAATAAGAATATGCACTAAAACGATTCAAAATCCTGAATTAATTTTCAAAATTCAACATTATTATATAGATTAAGATATACAAAACGTTAATATATACATATGTATATATATATATACATACATATATCTTTAAACCTTAGTTCTGTTGAGGCTTATATAACTGAAGTGAATTGTTTATATATCAATAGTGTATATAAGTCGAAACACTTCGTTGCCTATTTTGATTTAATAATAATTTTTTTTTATGTTGCCTCATATTATATTATCTTACACTACATTCATAGTATATTATATTATAATATAGATAAATTATTCGGATTGACAATCGTATCTCTCTATTTAATTTATTGCTTATATATAGATAGATATAGATATAGATATATATATAGCAGGTAATACATTGTGACCTATATTAGTGAGAGAGAGGGAGAGAGGGAGAGAGAGAGACAGACAGACAGACAGAGACAGACAGACAGAGACAGAGAGAGTTCGCTTAACTCTTTCGGCAATGGAAATCAGGATGCTACGTCTTTGTTGCATTAATACTGCATAGAAGACAATTAATTGAAATCTTATAATGAATAATATATGAAAGGCTACGTGGTAGAAATATAAACATGCCAACTTTAACTATCTTACCATAGACTCGAAAATATGACAGCAAGTCTTAATCGATTTCCGAAACTAATCGGGTTGTCATCATGACTGTCTGCATCAATTGACCACGATCACAGAAATTGTAAGCCAATCTGTTTATAAACTCAACAGGTCCAGTAGATTCAGAGAAATGGCGCAACTCATTTGCAAACTGTAATTGTTTAGCACTTTACGTGTACTGAAAGTCAGTGGCGTGTCAGCGAAAATCTCTGTTCAAACAGAATCAAGGTGTAATATACTATGTTTAAAACTACTTGTCAGTCATGCAAACGTGGCAAATTTAACCATTCCTCCGTTGTTTGAAGCAACACATTTCTCATGATATTGTGATCTTAATCGCCCTCTGAAATCGACATAAAATGATGAGTGAATGAACCCTTCATATACTCATCGTTCACGTACTTAAGAGAAAACTGCTGGTGCGCTGTTATTTCGATTTTCATTTTCTGAATTTGAATTTCACATGTAAGGCAATCACGATAGAATAATATTATTTTATCATCAACTAAAAGTACAAATCGAAACACAGTATCATAGCATTTCGTTAATATATCTGAATTTTTTCGTTTATTCGACCAGTTTAACTTGCGTCAAGTAACTTGATTTTGATGACATATAACTCCTATGAGGTCGTGATCTTTTTCTTTTTCCTAATGTATATATATATATATATATATATAATATATATATATATATATATATATGGAAATGGATGCCTGGCGTTCGATCATATAATAATATGACTAATATATATATATATATATATATATATATATATATATACTCTATTTTATAAGACTCAATCATGTTGTTGTTTATTAAAATCATACCATATTGCATTTAGGGTTTTTGTGTGTGGTTTCTCTTAATCTTTTGAGGAAATGCTGTGGTTATACAGCATCAGTCACCCATCTTTCATTTGTACTTAAGCAACAACAGAATAATGAACAACACAAAGAAGTACTAAACGCTGTGGAAATCAGTCTCCAGAGACTTCAAGCTGGTTCCCTAACTATTGAAGTTAAATTAAATGTTCAAATGAGTTCTTTTATCACCGGACTTTAATATGTCAATCCTAATGAGAGCAATTAAAGGATCTTTTATGATGAAGTTGTGGAAATTGCTGGGAATGAAACAGGTGTTGTAATCCCAAGTACCATTCTAATTTGTTTAAATTGTTGTAGCTATGACCATATTTATATCATTATTCATTAATTAACTCACGCGGTTATAATTAAGAATTTTCGCAATGTAAATACTTAAGAATATCCAAAATTATTTACTCCTTGAAGACTGATAAATGTATCCCTCGTCAAAAGTAAATTATGTATACACATGTGATGCTTTTATTATGATAAGCAAAACTTGAGAAATTGGTTGAATCCATAGACGATGAAAGGAAGTAGATATGATGGTAAATTAGATTCCCTCATGTCAAATGTTGTCATTCTAGTTATGACCCAAAAATATATCGATCAACTTGGCAAAGATTATTTTCTTCGCCCTTAACTCTGGCCTATTTGCATAAAGGATATTTATCATTTCATTTTGCAATTGGAGAAACCAATAGTTACGACATTCAATACGTGGTTATAAGCATTATGCTAACTGACTTATGCTTCAGACATTATGGTATGCCGTTATTAGTTCGGCATTTATATACATGTACCTACTTCATATAACCTATATACCAAGTTCAGTCAGAATAGTGAATCAACTTCATGTACTTACTTCATGTATTTTCGTTACTGATGTATATAGTTTGAAAACTCATTCCCTTCTTCAACTCGCCTTCGTATTTTTAGCTACGATCTGTATATTTTTTTATCGAATTTATATTATCTCGTCTGATTCTCAAAGCAATGAGTTTTGTTTTTAATAATGTTGATATAGAGCAACATTTGGATTGCAGTTGAATATTCAAGATGAAATATTTGTGACATTCACATCAATACTGGAACTTTAGTATGTTGGGTTTCAATTATTCTATCCAGAATATGTGTATGAAGGGGATAGATTAAGAAAAGAAGATAAGAAAAATAAACGAAAAACATATCATATGGTTGAATATCACAGGTGAATTTGTGTATTTAGGAGTGTCTAAGATGATCCACACAAACCCCGTTTGTATAATTTTTTTTTTTGAAGAGAGGAAAATATTAGAGATAAATATTTCTATTGATGTGAGCAGTTGGCAAACGGTTGAGAAAAACTCAATTGAAGATACTTAAGTAATAACAATATACATTTTTTTTTATCTTACACGTTTGGGTTAGAAAATATTTTAAAATACTTGTTGCGTACACATACAGAATCGTGCACACACGCACACATATATGAAAAAGTATATAGATATAGAGAGAGAGATTGAGGGAAGGAGAGAGAGAGGAGATACGGAGAGTGCGAAAGAATGTGCTTATATAGAGATTATTCTTCAAAAGAAATGAACTGATGCACACACGTGATAAAACAATACTGCGTTTTTATTTTGGTAGAAGAAATTTTGTTTTTTCTCCGAGCAAAACGAAAGACGAAAAAAAAAAATATGAATAAAAGATTGATGAGATTCCCAAAATTGTTTAAACTTGAACCATATATATATATATATATATATATACGTCGTGATTTTACATTTGTTCTTTATCTTAGATGGTGAACTTTGGAAGAACTGTGTTATGAAATATATAGAGTTATCTATTTTTGTCTCGCAAGTATGAATGAAAACGCGTATTGAGATCTCTCATGATGAAGCATGAATATATATATGTGTGTGTGTGTGTGTGCATGATTTAATCGTGTGTGTGTGTAAATGTGTGCGCGTTTGCTTTGCGTGTGCGCGCGCGTGTGTGTTTGTGTGCTCGATAATATTCTGTTTATATTCTGACATCGAATACTCGGCATTTCCTTCCATTTCCGTCGAGAGTTATCTTCTTTAGAACCCACCTGAATACTTTATATTATATTTCTGAGCGTTATTTATCAGAAATTATATATTCATATGATAATGTATTTTACTACTGTTTCAGCAAAATTCTGTATTTAACTACTGTTTCAACAGAGACGCTGACATTTCCCAGCAATTAGCACCCCTATACTATCTATTGCATTTTATATACAGATAATATTCTCACGCTATGTTATTGAAAATGAATGGCAGAAGATAGCAGTCTATTAGTACAATTTATTATTAGTGGTACAAAGTTTGTGTATTCTTCATTTTACGCAAAATTTATACATTACTAAAATAAATATATATGCATTTTATTAAATAGAAAACAATGTATTGCGTTGGCAACTAAGTTCCCGCGGTTTTTTTAAAATTTTGGAATTTATTGGATTTTTAAGTGTTAGAATTTATTTTTTTCGAGAATTCTATTTTTGAATCATTTTGGAATCTATTTTGTTTTTTCTTCGAGATAATTTTAGTTAATTTTTATTTATTTTCAAATAATTAAGATGGAATGTAAAGTAAAGAAAAACGAGTATTTTCAACAACTCCTTCTTTTTGATTTTAATCAAGGTTCTAACGACACAAAAGCTGCTCGCGACAATCCTTGTTCTGGCCGTCCAGTTGAGTTTGATGAAGAGCAATTAAACCAACTTTTGCACGAAAATTCTCGTCAAACGACAAGGGAACTGGCAGGGAAAATAGAATGCTTCCACACTGCTATAGAGAAGCATCTTCACTCGATGGGAAAGGTTCAAAAGTATGGAGCATGGGTTCCGCATTCTTTTAGTGACAATAAAAAATCAACGAACCACAGTCTCCGCTGGTTTGCTTGCACGTCACTGCTCAACTCATGGACACACGCAACGATTTCTTTACCGAATCGTTACTGGCAACGAAAAATAATGACTGTACATCAATATAAAGCAGCGTAAGGAATGGCTTAGCCCCGGTAAACAAGCAAAACCGCGCGTGAAACAAGATTTTCATCTACATTGAGCGTATGGTGGGAGTGGGAAGGTATTATCCATTACGAATTGCTTGAATGCATCCAAACGGTCAACGCGGAACTCAATGTTAACAGATGGAACGACTTAACACGGTTATTCAAGAGAAAAGACCTAATCAGCGGTATGGAGTTCTGCTGCACAACAACGCCTGCCCTCATATCGCCAATATGACTAAGAAAGCCGTTCAAACGCATGGCTGGGCAGTACTGCCACACCCGACGTACTCTCCTGATTTGGCACCAACGGATTTCCACCTCTTTCCATCTCTTTCAAATGCTATGCGCGGAGTTTCGTTTAATACTGTTGCAGAATTGAGAGCTTAGCTGGATGAATTTTTCGAGTCGAAATCGAGTGATTTCTACCAACGAAGTACTGAAAAGCTTGTTAAACTTTGGGAAGAAATTGTAAACAACAATATTGAATACATTATTGATGAATTATGTGTTATTTTTTAGTAAAACCTTTGAAAAATTTAAATAAAAAAAACAGCGGGAACTTATTTGCCAACCTAATATTATGAAATAAGCAGAGCAAGAAAACACACGAAAACAGAAAGTATTGCTGTGACGGAAGATTTCCGGATTATTGACGTGAGTTAGAATAAGAATGGTAATAGACGAGTGAAGTGAAGAACGAATATACAGTGCGTGTGTTTATTGGGCAAAAATAAAAAAAAGATGACCGTCCCGAAATACCACGATCAATGTATAGAACATGAGTATTTATAATTTTTTCTCTTACTCACAGACACGATAAATACATCAAGTCAAACAATCAAGTCATCAAATCCAATTAGCTTGATCTGAAAAACAGAACAACAAATGTTGCGTATTAAAAAAGCTATCAAGAATGATCTTTCAATATTTTCTAATTTTATTAGTGCAGTTTTCTGGAATGTGCTCATACATGTACCAGAGGTAATTTTTCAATGTCTTTAGTAAAATGACAGTCGACCCTTTCATTTGCATCAATTACAAACAGAATTGCAAATATCTCTTATCTGACATACAATTATTTTTTATCCAACTCCTAAAACGCTGTACATGATAAGCTTTATAACCTACTTTTTTTCAGTTTACTATAATTATTTGGATTTCAATAATCATTACGCTACAGTCAGTCTTGTAATATATAATTATATCCGTCTTATATGTTGTCTTCATAACTGACTCTATTATAAATTTCCATAGTTTTTCTTTTTTCTTTTTTACCAAAGCAGTCTTCAAAGACATGCAAAGCTTCATAGAAATACCAATTGGCTCTTCCTTGAAGTTTCCCAATTCATGTATCTTTCTTTGTAAGTTTCGCAATTTGTGTATTTTACTTTTTGTATTTCACTTCGGTGCACAGACTTGAAGAATCTCACTTATTATTTTGGAGCCTGGTACTTCTTATATCGGTCCCTTTTACCAAACGGCAAATTTACTGGAACATAAACACACTGGCACAGGTTACCAAGCAGCCTTGGGGAACACAGAAATAGATACACAGACACACACAGAGGTACACGCACACACACGCACACACATATATAATGCATTGTTTGCATAGGCAAACTGTCGTTAACTTCAGTTGTATTTCTAAATTCTATAAATGACCTATAGATATAAACAGTGAATTTCTAACACCAAAGTGAAACAAAATAAATGGTGGAAAAACAAGGCAGAAGAGATCGAAGGTTATGCTGACTGGAAAAATGCAAAACTGTTCTATTCCGGCTTGAGGGAGTTGTGCGGGACACCAGATACAAGGTCAGGTCCTCTTCACGCTTAACGAGGCAATAAAATAACAGATGGTCAGAACACTTCGAGCTATTAGTAAACAGACCACCTTTGATTGACTCCAGGGTTATTGAAAAGATGCCAGCCTGACCGCAGTATATGGCACTCGATGACTCACCCAAGGAGAATGAGGTTGCAAGAGCAATCGCATGTGTTGCAACTGGCAAATCAGCTGGCCCCGATGGGTTCCATCACCGATACAGAAACACATTGAGTTCCTTTGTAAGTGCTGGGATGATGCCTGTCTACCCGAAGATCTGAATGATATTAGAAGGTAAACCTGACAAGTCCAGTTGCGACAGGTGTCACGAGTTCTTTCCGCTGAGTATCGCGGGCAAGATACTCG
Source organism: Octopus sinensis (assembly GCF_006345805.1). Lineage (NCBI taxonomy): Eukaryota > Metazoa > Mollusca > Cephalopoda > Octopoda > Octopodidae > Octopus > Octopus sinensis. The sequence goes on along the minus strand of NC_043001.1, from coordinate 105,476,053 downwards.
CCAAGGTCATCCTAAAAATAGTTAAATGGTCATCTTCACAAAACTGTACCAGAAAGCCGGTGTGGTGTTCGCCGGAGCAGAGTGATACAACATGGAATACGCTTCAAGACAGATGCGGGAAAAAATGTAAGCAATAAAATATGGATTTCTCTAAATTATCTTTGTCGAACTCATTAATGCTTTCGAAACTGCGTCACACTCAGGACTTTGGACTCTACTTGCTCGAACCGAAATCCTTCCCAAGGTGGTGATAATTACCAGTGAGTTTTTCGCGATGATATAGATGCGAGCCTAGTTAACGATAGTAAAGATGTTGAGCTCCCCGTCACTAACGGAATCAAGCGAAGATGGGTTCTTGTACCAACACACTTCAACCTCCCTTTTAGCAAAATACTTCTCTCTACCTTTAAAGACTCAGATCCAGGCATTTAGATCATATACATGACAGATGGAGGCATCTACAAAACTCATTTCCTTAAGGCAAAGACGAACGCCACTAAATCATTTATGCGTGACCCCCCGTATGATGATGACTGTGTAATTGCTGCTCATTTAGAGTATGACCATCAAAGACTTGTCGACTTCTTGTCGGAGGCAACCAAGGGTCTTGGACTTACAATAAGTGTCAAGAAGACTGAAGTGAAGCTCTAACGGCAAACCGTTCTACAGTAAGCATGCCCGAAATAAAATTTACGACAAGGCCATTAAATATGTAGAATCCTTCTTGTGTCTTGGAACTAGTCTCACCTTTTCTAGATATCCAGTCGCATCGTCAGGGCATTGTTTCTTATCAAATGATGTGGAACGAAAGTGGCTTAAAACTGGAAATGACGTGCGCAGTATATAGAACATTAGTCCTAACTATATTGCTGTAAGTATATGAGTCGTGGAATCTCTACCGTAGGTATGTCAGGCTACTATTTCAGTTTAGGCAGTGCTGCTTCCGACGTATCTTAAACATAAAATGGTACTATAGATTTTCTAATATAAAAGGTCTTGAGCAAGCCCTAATTCTACGCATATATGCACTACTGAGACAGGCTCAGCTAAGATGGTCTGGACACCCCGTATGCATGTACGACAACAGGCTACCAAGGCTGTTGTAGAGTTAACTGGCAGAGAACCATCGACCGAGATGAAGACAAAAACGTCGCTACAGAGACAACTGAAATAATCTCTCCTGAAACGTAGCGTAAATAAAGAACAATGGATGGGAAACCGTGGTCACGTACATGCCTGAACGTATACAAGCAATTCGCAAGCGAATCGAAGCCTACTAAAATGAAAGTTGAGTCAGCCAAGTGGAAAAGCGCGTGGCAATGAAGGCTACAACTAACACAGTAGAGCGTTTTGTGTATCTAGTATTGCGGCCGCCATTGTGCATCTGACTTTGGCGCCAGATTCCACATGAGAATACACAAATAAACAAAGTGCTGGCTTGGACTTTAGCGACTACGACAGTCGCTTGAGACACACACAAACATCCCCAGCATGTATGTATGTATGTATGTATGTATGTATGTATGTATGTATGTATATATATATATATATTATATATATATATATATATATAAGTATGTAAAATCTGAAGTGAATGTCGTTACGTCTTAATTTATATATGTGAAAACTAATTAAGAAAGAAATACAGTCCTAATATGTTTAGATTTAATAGGTTTTATGAAGAAGCCTGTGTATTAGAGAATTCTTCACGGACGTCTGCTTACTTTGAAATAACTAAAACTGATTATCTCATTATGTTGATGACACGTCCATACAGAATAAGGAAGATGAAATTTATGTAGAATGTATCGAAATCTCCAATGGCTAGTGAAACTGTTTGATCTATTTTGCGTCATTTTTATCAAGATGCAATTATTTGCTTCCTTTATCTATTTCTACCTGTATAAGAAGCAAGATTGCTCAAAGAGATTAATAATACCATTAATAGTTTTCAGGTTCGCTCTACTGACCGTAAATGCCTATTATAAGCCATTCTAACGGGATGAAGCGATTCTTTTCTTCTCACGACTTTAACACCTATCCGATAAATTTTCCATCGACTAAGGAATACGCAACGCTTGAACCGTTTCTGAAGATAAATTAATGACATTCGCTTCACTTCTACAACTGAAGTGGCGTTAGCTTAATTGTTTCCACGTAGCTACTCATAGCACCACAATACTCTTGTTTAACCTACGCTTTTCTGCTTCTTAATTCCCGCAAACCATTTTGCTTAAGCAATATCAGAAATACTGAAAAAATAAGACGTTTTCAAGAAATTACTTTCACGAGAAAATACTTAGAAATTTTCGTCATGCATTTAATGCAAAAATCAAATATCATTTGAGAAATTGGTTGCTCGAATACTTGGTGTGCACGATAATCATCATCATCATCATTGTTCGACTGTGGTCGAGACAATGGAATTTACCATGCTACGCTAGACTTCACGGTCCATCATGGCATTACGGAGGTCCTATTGCTGGATGCCTGTATCCCTGGGGATTACATCAGAGTAGGAGAGTGTGCGCCCTCTGGTATTGCGAGTAGATGGCTTCCAGAGGAGAAGAGTAGAAATTACCTCTTTTTCAGCTCTACAACAATGTCCAGCAAACTGGACTCTCCTACCTTTCACAAGAGATGACACAGGTGGTAGTTTCCCATATATTTGCATTTTGGTTGGATGGCGCTTCCACGAGAGATTTTGAGCTCTCATAAGGAGGCGAGAGTAGGTTCCATCCAACCGCCTCTCAAACGTCTTTGATAACGTCTAGGTTTCTGAGCGATAAGGTGTACGATAAGGTTACAACTGGTTTATATCATTTAAATTAATTTAGATAGGTAGAATTATTTTCTTGTAATAATGTGTACCGCGTACACCAGAGCAAACCAAACATTTGTTACTTATAGCATACGAAATAATGTGGATATGCTAGGCTTAGTTGTTAGGGCGTTGGTCTCATGATCGTAAGATTGGGATTTCGATCCCTGGACAGGGCGACAAGTTGTATTCTAGTGCAAAATACTTCATTTCTCGTTGCTCCAGTCCATTCGGCAGGCAATGATGAGTAATTCTACAATGGACAGGCACCCCACCCAGGTGGGAAATATAAGACGCCATTAAAACCGCGAAACCAGCCCTAATGCTTCGGTGTGATTCAGGAAGGTAACTTTACCGTTTATACGAAATAATTTTAAAATATGTATATTTGCATGTACGTTTTATGCAATATATATATATATATATATATATATTATATATATATGGAGAGAGAGAGAGAGAGAGAGAGAGTGACAGAGAGAGTGACAGAGAGAGTGACAGAGAGAGATGGGGAGAGGATGAGAGAGAGAGTGGGATGGACAGATATATACATACGTATATATACATATGCATATACTGATATATATATATATATATATATATATATATATATATATATATATATATATATTATATATATATGCATATACTGATATATATATATATTATATATATATATATGTGTGTGTGTGTGTGTGTGTGTGTGTCTGCGTGTGGGTGAACTTCCCTTGTGAGTGCGTGTTTTTGTTGCTGAATTTCAAATGTTTCGAATTACCACAGGTTATTCCCAAATAATATTATCGAAAACGATTAAATACAAGACAAAAATATTGTATAAATTAAAGAGTTTGCATATCGGATTCTCATTTCGAGATAACTTTGAAACATGAGATATCAGTGATAGATAAAAGGTGCCAAGGTCTCAGAAGAGCGCTTGTAATCGCAAATGTTATTATCGTTGCGAAACAAGTTATCTTGTAGATTGTCAGCACAATGGCTAAACGATTTTATAGTTATATTTCGTTTAATGTTATTTTATCCGCTAATATTGAAATTGATGACGTTGTCTCAATGTTTTGTTTGCGTTCGATTATTTTTGTTTTTGTAGCACATCAAATAAAATTGATACACGTCTGTAAACAGAAAGGTATAAGTGAAATAAAATTGATGATCAAGTTATACACCGAAAGTGTTAAAGAATATTTGGTTTTTGTTGTTTATTTTTTGTTTTTGTTTTTTTTTCTTTTTTTGTTGCAGTTCTGCAAGATGGAGATGTGATGAAATGTTCAAATCCCAAAGTCTTCTCAGATACTGCAAGACTAATATGTGGTGAAAATGAAAATCGAAATTTTGATGATTTAAAAAACAAAAAATTCTCTCTTTAATTTATCTGTTGAAGTTTGTTATTTTATTAAAGAATTCTTTCTATATAAATACACACTAACACTTACAGATACACATATATACACGCACACATAAATACACACGAATATACACACATACTTACACTCAAACAAAACACACTTCAACTCATTCCCTCTTTCTTTCTGCCACCGTCTCTCTCTCTCTCTCTCTCTCTCTCTTTATTTCTCTTTCTCTATTTATTTACCCTTATCTCTCTCTTTATTTCCCTCTCCCTGCCTCTCACATTATTTCTCTGTCTCGCACTCTTTATTATTTCCCTATCCCTCTCCCTCACTTTCTTTTCCCCTCTCTCGCTCTCTGTATTTCTCTCTCACTCTTTATTTCTCTCTCTCTCTTTATTTCCTTCTCCACCTCTCTCCCTTTATTTCCCCCTCTCACACTTCTTTATTTCCCTCTCCCTCTTTCTCTCTTTATTTCTCTCTTTCTCTCGTCACTTCCCCCTCTCTCTGTATTCCCTCTATCTCCTTCAGTCTCCCTATTTCCCTCTCTCTCTCTCATTACTTCCCTCTCTCTCTCATTACTTCCCTCTCTCTCTTTATTTTCCTCTCTCGTTCTCTTATTTCTCTCTCTCTCTCTCTCTCTCTCTTATTCACCTCGCTTTCTACCCCTCTCTCTTTCAGTCTCTCTGTTTCCCTCTCTCACTCCTGCTTTGGCTGACTCCTATATACACGATCGGCTTCCTTAGGTGAATATATGGTACTCCAATCAAGGTAGTGTTATATGTATATTCATATAGACTTACCTATATTTATGGCACATGTTTCTTTAATTGGCTTTAGATAAATCCAGATAAATAGGCGACACCTAATCTTTACTTGGAGAAGCAAAACCATTTAAATGAATTTTTCTATAACGAGATATTCATACAGAATTGAATTATGTGGCTTCATTTCTGAATGAAAGCTCAAATATAATAACTTATTTCGGTTCTACGGTGCAAGTACGTCAAACTGCTTCCAATGATTAGTTACTTTATATCTATTTATCAATGACAGTGGAGGCACAGTGACACAGTGGTTAGGGCAACAGACTCGCGGTCGTACGATCGCCGTATTTGATTCCCAGACCGGGCGTTCTGAGTAATTATTAAGCGAAAACACATAAAGCTTCATGAGACTCCGGCAGGGGGTGGCGGCGAACCATGCAGTACCCTTTCACTACAGCTTTCTCTCACTCTTCCTTCCTGTTTTTGTTGTATCTGTATTTCAAAGGGTTGCCTTGTTACACTCTGTGTCACGCTGAATCTCTCCCGAGAAATATGTTAAGGGTACACGTGTTTGTGGAGGCTGTTCCGTTGACAAATCAACTGAAACCCGCGTTGTCGTAACCGACGGAGTGTCACGTATCAATGACAGCTTAAATCCTTTGACGCTGATACAAAGAGAGCAAAATATTAGAAATATTCATAAAATATACAACATAAGTTACACTACCTTCGACAGAATGAAATTAGCTGACACTAGTATTTGCTTTCAGTACACGAGGCGAAAAACATGAAATCTAGAATAACAAGATTTACACCGACGCATATTTTCGTGCGGCAGCAATGGGAGACAACCGATAGTTAACAACCGATAGACAACCGATAGTTAACCTTGAGTAGTCTTCCTCTTTTTCCTTGGCAATATGTGCAACTTTAATATGGTGTGGATAAAAGGATATGACATGTGATCTGATGTAGACAATGCCGATATGCAAGCAGAAGTTTGATTTCTGACAGTAAAAGTCGTGGAGTTTCCTACAGCGGAGAGAATAGAAACAAAATGATAAACAAAGAAAGGGATACACACCCGAAAAAGCAACGTTAAACATTGATTTAAAAAATATAGTTACTTGTGAGTTTTCCTATAGTTTCTGTTTCCCTCCACGACCTTCTATAATTTATTATAGTGAGAATTTACAAACAAAAAAAAAACAAAACAAAACAAAAGACGAAGACACACATACCTATTTGCCAGTTTTCCCTCCTAACAAAGGAGGCCGCTGTTACGGTAATACACCAGCTAATTGTATATTCATGACTTCTTGCACGTTCCACCTGCTATTTTTCATCATTGTAGCTATTACATTAGTCCGAGCACCGTGAAACAGCTGCTGAATTAAAAATTGTGCATTCCCTCCTTAGTTTTCTGTATTTTTTATACTCTATATAAAGGTAAATTTATTTGTCGATATAAATAAATATATCTATGCTTGTACATATGTGTTTATCTTCTGAATATATTTAGTTCTTTTTGTATCTATCTATGTCTGTCTATCAGAGTGTGTGTGTATGCGCGCGAGTGTGTGTATGTGTGTATGTATGCGCGCGAGTGTGTGTATGTGTGTGTGTGTTTTAATATATATGAACGCCAGTCGTATTTATCTGAAACTATTTCTCTATGTAGGTGTGCGTGTATTGTGCTTGAGTATACTTGTATACGCTTATGCCCACACAACTCTACGTGAGTCCAATTCACAGTAATATATTTAAGTATTAGGAAGCATCAGCAGTGTTAATCAACAATAAGATAACTAAAGCCTTTCTGCTTTGCTTTCGACCAGAGGAAAGCACGAGATGGCAGACCATCCTCACAGACCGTTCCACGATTTATTGACAACTCATAAGAAAAGTCGTATTGAATTTCATTTAATTAGTCTAAAGCTTATTTTATGCGGTCAATATATTTAAGCTACTAGCGCGGTATATAATTAAATGGACGTATTTGTCCCTTACATGTCTCATCAGTAATTGTAGAAAATATTTAATGCTCAACAAACTACGAACCAAAGTTATTCTATCGCCTATATACATGTGTGTGCATGTGTGTGTGTGTATGTGTGTGCATGTGTGTGTATGTGTGTGCATGTGTGTGTGTGAGTTTGCTTACAACAATGCCTTTGTGTGTCCGTACATGTGCCTGTACAAATGTGCATGGCAAAGCAGTGTATGATATCATATATGTATATATACAACTATTAAACGTTTCCACGTACACAGTGTACAATACAAAATAAACGTTAATAAATACATGTCTTTAGCAAAAAGACAATAACGAATTTAGCGAGTACCTTTCAACTCGAGAGAGAATATTAGAAAATGTTTCGGTAGTTTATTAGAAAACTTTCGTTTAATAAAATATTATTGATGTAAGTGTAACACACCTAAAACTATTTCAAATGTCTTTATTAATGTTTGAGAAATAGCAGCGAATGAAAAGAGCAAGCCGAAGCCATTATTTAGGCAATATTTCTTTTGAGTCAACAAAGAGACAATATGTTTTATTGTTTCTTGCTGTTTATCTCATACATATTAACGTTTTGCTAGCAAACTACTTCAAATGACTCCATTTCTTTATTCGTTAGAATGTATCGGAATAGTTTTGATTGACTGTGGAGATGGTATTTTTTAACACAGTTTTATGTGAAGTAATTTTAACTAAATGTTCACTAATGTAACCTACACGTATAGTTTTGAAATTCATATACAAATATGTGCTCGTAAATGTCTTCATATGTTTATAGAAATATTAATGTTTGTTTGTTTCTCTGTGGTGTGTGTTATGTGTGTACGTTTCTCTATGCATAGGGTTGTGTTGACGCGTAAGTGTATATACGGATGGACGGACATGTAATTATGTATAAATGCCTGTATAAATGGACGTATATTATACAAAACTTTTCATCGTCATCTGTTTCTTACAGACGCCAACTCTATCACCCACTTTCCTTCTCACCCACCCCATTTCTCCTCTCTTCCTCTTTCTCTTTCTCTAACTCGTATTTTTTACTTTTCTCTCCCCTCTTTCTTTTCTGCTCTCTTCTCATTTCACATACTTTCCACTTCTCTCTCTCTCTCTCTTTCTGTGTGTATATAGAAATGTACATGTGCAGGTGCTTGCATTGTATATTAACATGTGCATACGCATTTAAATATATAAATTTATTAAATCTCATTCACATATAAACTTATGCATATATACATATACACACGCATTCTTACATACAAAATTATATGTATACATGCTTAAATGTATTTATATATAAATATATTGAAAGAATTATCCAATACACACCGTTCTATCTGCACTGTTTTCAAATAGCTATGATTTATTCGTCTGTGACCAAAAAAAAATCAATTGATTTATTTTTTTCTTTGAACGCTTTGCTGTTTTTTTCTGGATATTATTTCTGGCATTTATTTGAAAACAGAAAAAAAAATCAAACACCTTTCCTAAATTGTTACCTGTTAGCAATCACTTTCTCTGCACTATGCAAACCCAATATAATATTTTCATTTCTATTTTTGCTATTAATGTTGTTGATATTATTGTTGTTGATTTTCATGGATCTAATTTATCGCATTATTTGTGTTTACATGAATTATTTTTTCTCGTGTTTTTCTTGTAATATTGCCAGTAGTAACAAATATTAGCAATTCTGTTCTGCCCGAGAGTTCAATGGCATTTCCATGCAACGCTTAACACATCCACAATTAAAAATAACTTGAGTTCAGAAAGCATGTTTAAATTCATTTGTAAAATCGCAATTCCAATATTTGCGCGAATATTTGAGGTTTTTTTAATATTATTTTTCAAAAGACCCTGTGCACTGGAGCTGTAAGTTATTGTATAACGTCATGCTAAAATAATATCGTGCAGCCTGCTGAGCCGAACCCCAATGACACAAGATGTGTTTAGGAATGTTTCCGTATGAAGTTGTCTAATATAAATCGAGTTGCGACAGCCTAGTGTTCGATTGTGTTTTAATTTATTACTAGCTCATTAGTGCCTGAACGTATTCAGTGTGGTAAGTGTACGGTCAGATTGAACAGGAATTATACAGCATCATGAAAATTAAAGACACGTATTTATCCGAAAAGAGTTTTTAAATTTGTTGCTGAAAAATCAATTTTGTTTGTTTTAATCAAATAAATTTATTTCTATATCGAATAGTTTAGACACAACTGCTGACTGCAAGACCGAATAAAAATGAACAATTTCAATTCATTTATGCATGCTTGTACACACATGCATACACGCACGCAGGTGTGCATGTGTGTATGCGCTCGTGTGTGTCTGAGCGTACGCGTATGGGGGGGGGGGCTTGTGTGGGTGGGGGCTTGTGTTTGCCTATTTCAATACACGACCGTGTCGTTTATTTTTCGAATATTATTAATTTTATAGCTAATTTTACAAAAGAAAATTCCTAAAGATCATATTCAACGTTCACAGTCTCTTTTTCAAGCACTGAATACAGTAATCCCTCAACTATCGCGGGTGTTACATTCCAAAAGGTCCCGCGATAAGTGAAGCTCCGCGAAGTAGAAACCGTACCGTGCTGTATATTTTTTAAATTATTTTACAGTTTATATATATATTTATTATAGGAGCACTCCGTCGGTTACGACGATGAGGGTTCCAGCTGATACGATCAACGGAACAGCTTGCTCGTGAAATTAACGTGCAAGTGACTGAGCAATCCACAGACACGCGTACCCCTAACGTAATTCTCAGGGAGATTCAGCGTGACACAGAGTGTGACAAGGCCGGCCCTTTGAAGTACAGGTAGAAATCATTTTTGCCAGCTGAGTGAACTGGAGCAACGTGAAATAAAATGTCTTGCTCAAGGACACAACACATCGCCGGGAATCGAACTCACGACCTTACAATCGTCAGTCGAATGCTCTAACCACTAAACAACAACACGGAGGAAGGGACGTAATCTTAAATAATAAACCGCAAAAGGTGAACCACGATATGGCGAGGAATTATTGTTTAATTGGTGCTTCTGCTGTTTCGTAAATAACGGTGGAATTTATATATCTTTTGCCGCCATCATATTTCGACCGTTGGGCTTCTACCTTTGCAGTACTGTTCTGATTTCTTTCTTATGGTTAAACACTTTTCTGTTAGGTTTCCATGTTACGTTCTGACGTGCTTTGTTTACGTTCCTACTTAGGCATCGCTTTGCAATATGTATATGGCTTCCATGCAAGCCATATTACTTGATAGGAATAAAATCATTATTCAAATGTATTTCTCTAACAAAGATTTTTAATGTGCCGCTGAAAAGCCAGCCACTCCAGTATTTTTCCCCCAATTAAATTTCATTTTTCATAAACACATTCTGGTGCCAAACACAACAGAATAGGCAAAATAAGTCTGTCCTAGAAAGGATCGCAGGGTTCTGACAGCTTACAATTGGGCCGTTGCTGCACTTGTCAGGTAATATGTAAAATCCAGTGACGCTGCAAAGGCTGAATAAAATTCAAATTATGCAATACAAATAATGTTTAACGATACGCTTACCTTACAAATTTTATATAAATAAAGATTTTACTCGTCGAAATTCATTTAACTTTCGTTCAAAGCAGTCTATTGCGTATACGCTGTCTCAGTATACTTCAAACTGACTGATTCAATCTCGTTTTGAATGTGACAGGAATAGTCGACGCTGATAAGCTTCAGTTAGGGCGTTATAGGCATCCCTTGCTCTAAGGATTTCTTGTGTGTGTGTGTGTGTGTGTGTGTGTGTGTGTGTGTGTGTGTACGTGTGTGCGTGTGTGTGTGAATGCGCGTGTGTGGTGTGTATGTGTATGTTTAATACA
>NC_043001.1:105437718-105460218 GCF_006345805.1 Octopus sinensis | reverse complement strand
TTTCTTGTAAATATAAATATATTTGCAAATAAAAATACAAGGATGTTTGTTATTGTGAATGGTATATCCATATAGACTAATGATTATGTGTAGTGTATACATACATATGTGCATATATGCATATATACATCCATATGTGCATATACAATAATTTCATTATTATTATTATTATACATACATGTATCATTTCCAACTAACGTAGAAATTGGATTTTCGTAAGGAGGAGTGTTTGTACCCGATTTGTAGGCCTCGGAAAAGCAGTGTCCGAATCCAGAAATCCATGCATCAATCGTTTTTCTATTACCCATGTTTCAACTATGCTACGAATCCATAGCCATTGATGCAAATATGTCGTACAAAAATGCTATGAACAATAATTGAATGGACTGAAACTTCACACCAGGCTTATGGAAAATGGCGTTCGGATTCCTCATCCTACGACAAAACAATATCCCATAATGCATTTGCAGTACTAGTGATTATTCCAAGGTATTCATTGCATAAACTTTAAAACATGAAAAGTGAACAACAACCTACGTGAGACGAACATGAAGTAGTGACTTGCTGGCGGACCCTACTCGCCCGTTCAACAGCTGGACAAATATATTTCAACGAAGACTTGCATATGAAACACTCACCATTCCCAAAAAAATATAGGATTATATCTGCATAAGTTTCCCGAAGACTTAGAGAAGACAACACCAAAGTCAACATGGAGACCCTTTCTTCTACACGTGACCGATACGTCAGCTCGTATATCTACGTCTACAGTGTACGTTGGCTGATCAATAAGTATCCGGACTGTTTCTATATTAACGGCACTAAAGCAGGGAGAGTGAGGCCACTTGGAGCAGATTGACCGTAAATTCTGCTGTGCATGCGCACTAGGTTTTAATGTTCTAGCTTACTTCCCCTGTTTACAGTAGTGCTTGGAAGGAAGGCGTGTAGCGCGTGATCGTCGCTTTGACCATGAACACGTTGAGCGGAGAATCTGAATCAATTTTTGCCAAAAGCTTGGCTATAATTGCTCATGGGCCTACGCAAAGTTTTCGAAAAGTTTTCATCGTTCACGACACAATCAAGGAGATCTTGTGCAACTGAAACCCGAGTGTCATTTTGATCAGCTGAAAATAGATTTGACACAAACTTGGCAGAGACGCGTCTCCTATCCAAACTGCATTGATAATGAACTGAATGAACCGTAACTAATCTGCACATCCTCTGATAACTCACGGATGGTGATTCGACGATTACACCTCACAGCCGCAAACACATTTGCGATGTTTTTCTCAGTTTTGCTGGTTGCGGGTCTCCGAGAACGTTCATCAATATCGACAGTTTTTCAAACGTCTTGGAAACGTCCGAACCACTCACACACCTGTGTATGGCTTGTACACTCTTCTCCATACACTTTCTGCAACTTTACGCTGGCCTCTGCGCAGGTGTCACCATGACAACTTTCTCTGTCACGGTCAATGCGATGATCACATGCTACACACATTCTTTACAAGCGCTGCTGTAAACAACGCAATGTTAAAACTTATTGCACATACACAACAGAGTTCAAGGTCAATCGTGCCAAGCTCTGCGAGTTTTAACTTCGTTACTATGGCAGCAGATATTTATTGATCATACCTCGAATGTGATCGTTATGAAATGCCTTGTACAAAACGAAACAGTAGATCTCTTGAAGACCTTTTAGAAGAACTGAAAATGTCGATTACTGTGGAAGATATCAGGTATGCGATTATTAGAAGCACTTAAATATACGCGATAACGTTGTCACAATATCAAATGGCATCTGTGAAAAAATGTCTCTCTTGGAATAAATATACAGAAAATCCTGTTATAGAATATCCCATATTGATCAACAAAACTTTGGTGAAACATTCCCATCAAAATGTCAACCAGGTGCAAAGAAATAAACCTGGATATCTTAGTTTGGCACAAAAAAGAAATATCTATATATATACTGCCATAGAAGGCAGCTGCCCAGTTGAGGAGAATATCCTTTGAAAATCAAAAGGTAAAGGGATATATAGGGACAGCTGCACCGAAACTTTCATCCTCTGTACCCATGCTACAAATCCATATTTATATCAATAATAATTGCGGTACTAGATTTCGTTAGTAAATACCTGTTGGACAATCTGCGTAAGCTGGAATTTTCAGAAAAAAAGATCATCCAGCTAACGAGTATGCTACAAACGCAATCTGCAGAACAGTAAAAAAGCACGCAATTTTATAAGCCTTAGAACAATGTGGCAAAGAGTCTGTTATCTTCAATCCAGTGAAAGAAGTTTTTAATGATCTGCTTCATTACAGAATAAATTCATATAGTTTACAAAGAATCGTCACCCACATATACTGATGCCTGGAAACGCGTATATATATATATATATATATATATATATATATATATATATATATATTGTATTGTATTGTATTGTATTGTATTGGCATCCTTTCTGTCTCGGGAGACAATGGAGTTGCGCTTTTTTTTTTGTAGTCTAGTCCGGCTTTTATATTTCATGTCCTGATACATTTCCTGCTGTGGTTGTGTAGTCCTATCCTGGACAAACACTCCCTCTGGCAGGTACCGCAAATGTAGCGAAGGGGATATATATATATATATACGTGTGTGTGTGTAGGTGACAGAGAGAGAAGAGAGAGAGAATGTGTGTTTATGTATGTATGTGTGCATGTATGTGCATACATGTGTGTATGTGCATACATGTGTGTATGTGCATACATGTGTGTATGTGCATACATGTGTGTATGTGCGTGCGTTTATGTATGTGTGCATGTGTGTGTGTTTGCATGTTTGCATGTTTGCATGAGTGTTTGCATGTGTATTTTGTTTTATTCACTCTCCAGCATTTCATTCTCATAAGTACACAGTGGTCCACCTAAGATGAATATGTAATAAAAATAAATCGAATAATCACGTGACTTATGACCACACCCGAAGCAGAGTCAAATAGTCTTCATTCATGCTACACCAAAGTAATAATAATAATAATAATAATAATATAAGTAAATAAGAAAGCTAAGTTGTTTTTTGCAGTACATTCAACTGGTCACTTCTAGGGTTAATTTTGGAAAAGTGGTAAAAACAATCGAAAACATAAAAAGAAAGACCATCGGAGATTTCATTTCAAAGTGTTCGGAGATTTACAAGACTATAAAAGCTTCAATTATGCAGCATTGGAATTCCGTTTTCATTCAATGCTGAAACCTGACAAATATAATTTCCACATCCTTTGTTAAGACGAAAGAGATTATGTTTCAGTCTTTGAGATGTGAATATCAGAGTTACAAACACACGCGTAGTTATGTACAATGGCAGCATATTTCGTTAATATATACTGCAAAATATTTTATTCTGTGAATAGTTGGTTCAAAAACAAAAAAAAACCAGTTATTTCGTGGGTGTTTTTCTCTTCATGAAAACCTTCCTATTTTATTATGCACTTGCTAATTCTGCATTTGTAACAAGCTTTGCTTATATTGCGTTATGTGAACTGTGGAAACTGTCACATGCCATTAGCTAGTAATGACCCTAAGGTGAGTAAGTATTTGAAATGTTATATGCGTCAGTCAGAACATTGATTCATTCATCACTTCTGTGTAAGAAAGATAGAAACGACTATATTGTGCAAGTTAACATTATTCGATGGCCAAGTAAAAAGCAAAAAGTAACTACTTGATCCTAAAAAGAAACCCTTGACGCAACATTCGATGTAAAAGCTGGTAATGCAGTTTTCAATAAAAGAGATGTATGTGCAACTTCTGAGAGATGTAATATATTACGAAAGGAAGATATACAACATTGCTATATTGAATCTTATAGAATGACAGCAAAGAATTAAAGGAACCAAAATCAAATAGCATCAGTAATGGCAGCTTTAGACTGCGGAAGTGCTGATCGCTTCCACAGAGAAAACAAATTATTGCAAGAAGTGAACAACTGTTAATCAACATGTCATTATGTTGAGAAAAAATTAAGGAGAAACATAACGTATGTTGCTTCATACATCATGTACCTATCACCATTTCTCAAGCCTACACCACATTTTTCATCGCATCTATATAAGAATATGCTGCAGGCTGGACTTAAAATAGGAACATTTATTTCTTAACTAAACGAATAGAAATACACATCTAGATTTTACTATTAGAATCCAACACATTGTGACATCAGAGGAAGCCATTATTGAAACTCTGACATAATTTTTCATTTTATTGATATACTCTAAACCTGATGTCATAAACAAGCCAGATTATGAGTAATAACTTCAAGCTTACATTTAACCGTAGAAGAGATTCATTATGGAGAACATTAGAGTAGGTTCAGTTATAACAGGAAGATTGTGTTCTATACCATTGATTCTAGTTCCAGATCGATGCTTAATTTTATCGATCTAGGAAGGGTGAAAGACAAGGTTAAACTTGGTAGTGTTAGAATTCAAAATGGGCAAACCGAAGTCAATATCGCGAGACATTTTATACAAGGGCCTAACGATTCTGGAACCCAGCGTCTAACAATGAAGAGAAATACAAGAAAAATATAAAAAATCTATAGGCGCAGGTGTGGTTCTGTGCTAAGTAGGTGGTTTAACAACCACATGGTTCGCGTTCAGTCCTACTGCATGGCACCTTGGGCAAGTGTCTTCTACTATAGCCTCCGGTGAATTTGGTAGACTAATACTGAAAGAAGCCGGTCGTATATGTATATATATATGTATGTGTATGGGGTGCGTGTGTGTGTTTATATGTCTGTGTGTCTGTATTTGTCCTCCACCCACCATCACTTGGAACCGATGTTGGTGTGTTTATATGCCCGTAACCCAGCAGTTCCGCAAAGGAAACCGATAAAAATAAGTACTAGGTTTACAAAAAAATTAGTCCTGGGGTCGAATTGGGTTCGACTAAAGGCAGTGCTCCAGCATGACCACGGTCAAATGACTTAAACAAATAAAGGAGAGAATAAAAGAAAGAAGCAGATGTTGTATTCAATCAAAAATAAAATGTTGGCGTCAAAATACATTTTCGTTATTTTCGTAATTCCGTTTAACATTAAAACTATTCGTGATGTTTGGAGCAATTGGATCTGTCAGTAATTAAATATACTCATTGCTGCCGTTCTCTTTATAATTTTTCTTTTTTTTTTTAAATAATTTATCTAGAAATAATAATGTGTTTTAACACATGAATACGACAGACTGCAGATAACATTTCATATTAATCCAGCTATTGAAAACAACGTCAAATTTATGTGGTTTGGGCCAGTAAGTAGTGTCTTTGTTACGCATGACTAAGATGTAGAGCAAATGGTTGCTCTTTGCAAACTGTGAATTTGTGACACCGATATTGATACTTGTAAATTAGTCTGTATCCAATACATTGCCAATAGATTTAGTACTGACTAGCTGATAGTGGCGTCTCTCGAAATTCAAGAATATTCTAAAAGTATTCGGGTAATGTGCAATGAAATATAATCACATTCGTCTTAAACACATCGCAGAAACAATCTAGTCAAATAACGTCACCTGTGAGTATTGCAAAAAGATTATAACATGTAAGATGTACGATAAGTGTATGTTCGAATATTGAAATTCTATATTATAAAACAATGTAGTTGCTTTAAATTTTAAAAGTGATTATTTTGGAAAAATGTCTGATCTAGTAGAAAATAATAGCAATGTTTTGTATTTTTCATCAAACGAGAACAAAATATAAGTTTCACTGTATTGTGTAATAAGATGAGACAATCATAGTTCCACCATCCATAATACAATTAAAAAATTAATTAACTGTCCTCACTATAAGCAATTCTAATCAGATTTTTAACCATCCGTCGCGCATTATATATGTATATATGTATATACATGTACAAGCAATTCTAATCGGATTCTTAACCATCCGTCGCGCATTATATATGTATATATGTATATGTATATATGTATATGAATATATGTATATGTATATATGTATATGAATATATGTATATGTATATATGTATATACATGTACACACATGCACACACACACGCACGTACATACAAATATATGTACATACACACACACATTCACTCTCTTTCTCTCTCTCACACACACACTCACACACACACACACACACACACACACACACACACACACACACACACACACACACACACACAAAGATTCATGTTGAATAGTACCCAAAAGTAAAGCCTTCAATAATATATACTCTCTACAATTTCCTGCATGCAGTGACTACACCTAAACGTAAACGTCATAAGTGTCACTGGTCGCCGAAAGGTTTAGCAGGCCACAGGATTCTACAGACGTTTATATATTAAACGCATAAAATAGCAGACATAAATATCTTCTCGGGCTTTTAAAGAAGAATATACAAATGGATAGCAAAAGAAAAAAAAAGACAGATTGCTCTTCTTTGCGTGTTGGGAAATTAATAATTTTTAAGAACTTGTGTATTCACGTGCACGTAATTAATTTTTTACCTGTAGTATTAGTATCATCAGATATATCTCAGTACCAAAATATGTGTGTCCATTATTGAACAATGAAGACCATCGCTTTGGTTACGTAGTCCTACAACAGTGATCGAGTTCTGCGATTGATCGGGGGATCTTGTAAATCTTGATTGCAGTCACCAGGCTCGCTTGCAAGCGGGGAAACAACTAACTGCTGGTATTTTGTAGTCGCCGACCTGTTCAACAACACGATCCCAGCTATGAAAGGTTTGCCGTCGAAAATCTGTTGAAGGGTTTTTGTGTCAGACGCGCTTCATTTCTTAAAACGATGGCTAATCCTTTTTGTTTGGCTGGTGTGCAATATTGTCCACTTATGGTCAACCCGATTTGTCTACATCCTACAGCAGACACGCCAAAAGATTTTGATAACGAAACTCAATCCTGGAATTCTAGAGTTTGTTACGCATCAAATTGAGTTTGTTAGGGAATGATCTTATATTTGCGTAAGGATTTTTTTCTCAGCTTCTCTCCACTTCTCGTAAATCTCATATTCTTGTAAAGATGAGGGCAGTTCATTTTCAGATACTAGTATGTTAGCGTCAATCATATAAAATAAATGTATGTGCAACAAAGTGGACGTTTGAATTGGAAGTTTGGAATTTCTAGACACATGTTCTGATTAACGCCATTATTTCACATTTTCATACACTTCACAGTGCTTTTGGGCACCACATTCCTTATTATCATGCTGCTGACGCGCGGCGTAATGTCGTAGTCTTGGGCGAATCATAATTAAATTTGCAGTTATAAATTCTTCATGAATTATAAAACTTTATATGTCAATAATTCTCATTAAATGAATCTCAATTGTTTTTAAATATAAAGGTCCTTCCTCATTTCATTTTGTACCTTGTTATCTTATTCACATATATAACATAATTTACTTCGTGTAGTGTTGCATACAGCATTTATGAAGGCAGTGTATGCATTTTTGAAACTATAGACATCAATTTAATTTAAATTTCATTTAATACGTCAAGTATGTCAGAATTTCAGCATTTACAATGGAAATATACCAAGCCTGGTTTTATATACTTGTGTTGATGTGTTTATCATGAATTGACCACACCTCGCTGTTCGTAATGGCTTCAAGTAACGAAATTTAAATAAACTTCGATTTGACGATGGAATAAACAAATTTTAGTGTTCTTTCCTAACCTTGTCTGACATTCGAATTGCATCAAATGGCCCAATAACTGAATATTTTAGCGCACAAATAAACACATTAATACGAAGTAACATCTAATCCAATTCTTCTCATAGATTCCAGTGATTATATCAATAACGCAAATTGGAGCTGGTATGTCCACTTGAAATAAATATTAAAATAAACTTAAGTGATATAAGCCAAAGGGTAAACTCTACGTGATCTTATATAATTTTCCATTTATTCACATACTATCATTTTCAAGTTTACAATGGATAATCTATTTCTTGATACACTATCTATACATAAAATGAACAGTAATGGATAAAACGCTTGAAAAATCGGGCACCTTACGCTAAAACACCTGGACGACTGTTGAAAATATATGAATTAAGCAAAGCATAAGGGAGACAGTTGTGTTAGATTCGTGTCAGTAAGTATGTAGACATTTGCTAATTTTGTTCAACCTTTAATTCAGCAATAGAAATATTTTAAAAGTTTACATCGCATGTTACGAAAGTGATGGAATTACTTCATCTAAAATTAGAATTCATGAACATTCCTCATAGGAAAACACAAATTAATAATAAATATCCAATTATCGCTCATATTTGCTACTAATTACTTTGAGAACTCTTGAAAAAAATCATTAATTACTTTAAAATGTTACGCATCATTGAATATCTGCTTAGGAAAGCTTCACAAATATCAAAATATTTGCTGTTTATAACATTTTATGAACTTTCAATTTAGTCTGTGTGTCTGAAGTTGTATGAAGACTCTTTAGTAATATTCTTCTAACAGCCACATTCACTTAATTGCGTCATTAAATTCTGAACCAAAACTAACGGATTAATATTTTGTATGGCTTAAGATGGTGAACCGGCAGAATCGTTAGCACACCGGAAAAAATTATTGGAGGCACTTCGTCCGTTATTACGTTCTGAGTTCAAATTCCGTCGAAATCGACTTTGCCTTTCTTCCTTTCGGTGTCGATAAGTAAGCACGATTTGAACATTCGGCCACGATGTAATCACTTTACACTTCTTCCCCGTAATTGCAAGCCTTGTGCCAAAATTCGAAAACAGTATGTCGCAATGCAAGATGTTTCAATTACTGTATTCGATAAAGCGGTTTACTAAAGAAATAATGCTACACCGATACCACAAACTCATTTACTTATCTTGCGATCATTTCAAGACGCTTCTCACACACAAATATCGATTCAGTGCAAGGTCAGCACAATCGTCTATAGTTATACGTGTTTATTTGTAAGGCTGATAGAAATAAACATGAATACAGTCTATTGGCGGAATAATGGGAAACAGTGAAACTTTTTGCGGTAGATACTAAACAGCTGAGCAACGTATGGTGTTGGTTGATTTAGGTAAGTCGATATCATATTAGGAGAAGTAGTTGTAATCTCAACAGAAGAGAGTTTAACGATAAAGTGTGTACGTGGTTGTGTGAATTGGGGTTTTAAGGTATGATATATTTTGCCCTTTGTTAAATGAATTCAGGATGGATAATAATAAACAAATTCAAAGACTGCAAAGAAATATATATTACTATTGCTAAAATTTGATACAACGACCTGGCGGAACATTAATAATTGTCAATATATTGTGTAGTTTAAATGCTCATAAAAATGAAGATAAGGCGATGCTCCAGCATGGCCGCGAAAGGTGACTGATTCAAGTAAAAGAATAAATGAATAGAAAGGCTACAATTCTATTGAAATATTGGCATGGCACGGGGCTTAACATCAAGCACTCTGGTTTGAATTCTGTTCAAGCTGAAAATTGCAAGTTGAAATCAAACAGTTCTCACATCAAGGTCCCAGGTCCTTTGTAACAAAACTTTCCTCCCTAGGGACTGAGCGGTTCAAAACTTCTTATTTTATAGCTGATGAACAGACACTAGGCTAGTCCATGACGTTAAAGAGATGGACAGTTCAAGTAAAAGCAAATGGATCCGACCATCACATGATGAACCAAAATGTGTAGTTAAAATTTTAAACCCACAATGCGTCCTCTACAAGAAAAATTCAGTAATAACGTTTCTTTGAGTGCCTGTGTTTACAAGACGCTTACGAACAATATATTCTAGGACGGTTTAGAGCTATTAACTGTGACACATATGCTGTGTTCTGAAAGGAAGTTGTTTTAAAAAGCCTTCTCAAAAGAACCATGGAAAATTAGCGTGGAAAGCCTAACTAGATTCTGAGTCATGCCTGAATGTTGGAGGCTAAGGTAAAATATCGGAAGGTATTATTTACCTAAACATGCAGCGTGGAATAACAACATAGTGTTCATTAATCGCATGAGTTAAGTATGTTCAAGATAGCAGTGTATTCAATACTTGGTAGAATGTGTGATTGAGATTCATTTATCAGGATATTTCTAAGGCAAATGGTCTAGAGAATAGAGAAATGTCAAGTGGAATGTTTCTGGTAATGAAATGATTACGCCAATAATATAAAGCACAAATATTCATGTTAAAATAATTTTAGTCATTGTTATAATGCTTGTATGTTCCGATCATTGAATTCTTAAACGCTAATTTGAAACATTTAATGCCCAGAGGCAAAATGTAGTTTGAAATTCATTATTCAGATATATAAATATAACCTACATACATATATATATATATAATATATATATATATACCGCCCTACTCACAAATATAAACATATACGTATATGAATATATGTATATGTGTGTGTACGTTTGTGTGCGCTCGCGCGAGTTCGTATATATATGTATATATATATGTGTGTGTGTGTGTGTGTGTGTGTGTGAGTGTGTGTGCGTGTGTGTGTGTGCGTGTGTGTGTGTGTATGTGTGTGTGTATGTGTGTGCATTTTTATATGTACCTGTCAATATATATGTGTGTTTGATTGTGTATGTGTCTGCATATCTGTGTTTTTGTATATATGTATATATATATGGAAAGTATGTATCTATAACAATGTTCACATATTAATATTATTTCACTAATAAAATGATAATAAAGGAAATAAATTTCTATATCAAGTTATTCCAAAGTAAATTGTCTCTTAAAAACGGTGACTGTTTTTCTACGCATTTTGAATTAATACGTATCGTCATATGACACACAACTTTCAATTCAATTTTCACCTCAAGACGTTTATTCATTCAATATATAATTATATATGTACGTATATATATATATATATATGTTTATATATATGTATATATATATATATATATATATATACACATATAATATAATATATTATATTATATCATATTAAATTATTCCTATACATATATGCCAAGAGATATATATGTCATGTGAGTATTCTTGTATACACACACACTTATACACGCACACTTACAGACACAAACACACACACATACATAATACATACATATTTATATATATATATATATATATACACATATTATAAACACATTCTGAATAATATCTGTGTGTGTATACATGTATGTATACAGAAATGTATACATGTATGTGTGTATTTGTGTTCGTATGTATCAGCGCGTTCCTGCGAGTTTCTGTTCAATATAAGTGTAAATAATTCTCCATAATGCTAAAAGTGCAACATGTATCTTCATAATTTCTGTGTGAAAAGAAACAGTTTCCAGCATTCTTTCCATATTCTTGAGAACAATTCTCCTAAGTATATAATGAGCTACGGGATTTGTTCGTTGGTTTTTCTTTTTGATTTACCCGCTTTAACAATTGAAGTTAAGAATTGAATTTTTATGGTATTCGCTGCACAATGCAATTAATAAGATTAAAACATCGGTTATACATGGAGCTTATATTCAGCAATACTGTTCATTCCAGTAGCTTTCTACTCCCGAAACACGATCAATATTCCGTTTCAGAATGTCATTTACTCTTGTTATACAGAAAGTGTGAAAACGAAAATAATCATTTACTATTATAAGCATGAAACCTGAAAATTTCGAAGGATATGTTGAGATTAATCGACTTCATTGTCCTCCATTCCGCATTATTTAGGTGATACTTACCAACTCCAAAAGTGATGAAAGGCAAAGTCGGCCTCGGCGAAATTTGAACTCGGAACGCCATGAAGGTTCAAATGTCGCTAAGTATTTTAGGCGGTGTGCTAACGTGTCTAGCTGCTCATTATCTTACAACAAATGACGTATATCAACGCATGTCCGTATGTTTATAATAAGTTTTTTACGGTTTCGTATCCCCACCCTTCATAAAATTCTCTGTCCCTAGATACGTGTTGTAAGAGGCCATTTCTAAAAAGTCATGTTAGCAGAAAGTCTATCGGATATATTTCACAGTGAATTAATGTCTATTGGATAATTTAGCGGAAAACCGATACATAATCACATTACATATAATGGGGAACAATTACTGGCAGAAGATATGGAGCTTTTCTGATGGCATCAGAAATTTTATACTTTTCAAAATTTGATCCAATTTCAAATTTGTTAAACCCAGCTAATTTTTATGCTTACTTAAAAAATTCATTTTTGCCATACATTAATAGAAAAAAGTTTTACAATATAACCTACAATTAGTCTTTCACACCCGAAGACCTCCCTCAGCGAATGCATACATTCAGGGTGCGATGGGTACCTTGTTGACATTTTATATCATTAATTTCGCACATGTGCATTGTTATTATTTTTATTTTGTCGACTACACAATATAGTAGGGTCCGTTAAGCACTGTCTGTGAGAAAAACAGCAACATGACGCAATTAACTTTGCCAGAAATTTGGAAACGACATGCTGTATTGATTGGCATTCGCACCGGAAGCTTCAATACGAGCAGATGGTGAACACACAGAGCAACCGCTGGCTTGCCGTGACCCCAAAACATGTACCGGGAAAGATAAAAATCAAATATCCAGTCAACATCAATCTATTTGGAGTGATCACTACTGATAGCAACGTTACGCCTTCATTCGTCTTCCTACACGGCCTTAGACTCAACACGGAGTCCTATATCAAGTGCCTGGAGGAGGTTGTGCTGCCCCGAGTCAAGTGGGTGGCTACTGGAACACCCCATGTCTCGCAACAGGACTCTACACCATGCCACACATGCAGGAGGATCCAGTCATGACTGTCAGGCAATTTATGCGACCACATCAACACTACAACCTGACCACCTAACATCCCAGACTGCGACCCCCATGATTATTACGTGTGAGTCGCAGTTGGGCGAGAGACCAGCAAAACTCCTTGTAACACCAAAGATGAACTGAAGGCAAGAATTATGGCAGCATTCAAATAAGTAACAAAGAGACCTTCCAAAGGAGTTGCAAGAGATTCCGACGTCGTCTGGCGGCCATATTTGAAGCCAATTGCGATTTTATTGAGTATAATTACTCTTTTGTATTTCAAGATACTTCTATATAATTTTGGTAAATATATAGCATAAAATGGGAGATGTGAATGTTATCTTCATGTTTGCGCGAAAGTTAGGTGATAATTTATTCGCCGCACCCTGTATATATATATACCAGATTGCAACGTTGGTAGACTCAACAGGCGTATCGATTGAGGGCCCTTATCAACAAAGTCAATTATTTGCCGAGGCTTTTTCAACTATTTTCAAACAAGATGATGGTCGTGAACCCCCTCCATTTGATAGATCGGTACCTCCAATGCTTCGATTGGTCATCACGCGGGACAAAGTCAAACGTGTTATTCAAGGCCTCGATGTCAACAAAGGTCACGGCCCTGACGGCATACACCCACGGGTTATCAAAGCGTTGGCTCCGGTCATCTGCGAGCCCTTAACACGACTATTCAATATGTCATTGGCGACGGGTGTTATACCTGCAGACTGGAGAACAGCGATAATCTGCCCAATTTTCGAGAAAGGGAGCCGCGAAGACCCGCTTAACTACCGACCGGTTTCCCTTACATCAATTATCAGCAAGATGTTCGAAACCATCCTTAAGAAAAGTATGATGCTCCACCTCCTAAACACAGCCTCTATCTCTGATTCCCAACACGGCTTCGTGCCGAAGAGATCATGCTTGACCAACCTACTAGTAATGGAAGAATTGGTGACGCGCATCCTCGATGATAGTGATGCTGTTGACATCGTTTTACTGGACTTTGCCAAAGCTTTTGACTCGGTAAACCACCGCCTATTGCTTGTCAAGCTTCAAGCATATAGTTTCCATCCGGATATTGTACGATGGGTTGGTGCCTTCCTCTCAGATCGCTCCTTCCAAGTCCAAGTTAATGGTTCGCGGTCCGACGTCTCCAGTGCGAGCAGTGGCGTGCCTCAAGGTTCAGTGCTTGGGCCCTTGTTGTTCTTAGTCTTCATAAATGACTTGCCCGACGACCTCACGCAACACACCCTTCTATTTACCGACGATATCAAACTGGTCGCTCCTCGCGGTAATATAGAGGATCTTCGTCGATGCCTCCACCAAATTTGGAAGTGGTCTAACAATTGGGACCTGTGTCTGAACGTGTCAAAGTGCTGTCATCTGCCTGTCGGCTCTACTCCTGCAACTCAACTTGATTTCGAGCCGGGTCGTCTGCTGCTGGAGAGGACCGATCAGGTAAAGGACATAGGTATCTTGGTGGATTCCTCCTTTTCGCCTTCGGCCCAGTGCGTCCATGCTGCCAACAAAGCACGCGGAATTCTGTTCTTGATTCGACGGTCATTCGGAATGCTCACAGCAGCCATATTCCTACCACTCTATGTCACGCTGGTGAGACCCATATTGGAGTATGGGATTCAAGCCTCTTCTCCTTATCTCCTCAAAGACATACAGCATCTCGAAAGAGTCCAGAAGCTGGCTACCCGCATGGTTCATGGTCTCAAAAATTTGTCCTACGAAGAAAGGCTGAGGACGCTCGACCTTTATTCTCTTGAAAAACGCCGCCGCCGTGGTGATCTCATTCTCGCCCACAACATCATAAGCGGAAAGTGTAACCTCTCGAAAGAGCTGTTCTTCACTCCTGCTCCAGAGCGTCGGCTGCGGGGTCATTCCGAAAAGCTCTACCTGCGACGATTTCATCTCAATCGAAGGAGAGGAGCTTTCTCCGTCCGGGTTGCGGATCCGTGGAACAAGCTGCCAGACGAGATGGTGAAGATGCCGACGACCGCTTTGTTCAAAGCCTCCCTTGACATCAAGTGGCCTGAACTCTTTACATGAACACCACCCTGTACTTAACTCCATGTCCCTCTACATGGCCTTGCTATTTGCTTTTGAGCCAAATTAACTAACTAACTAACTAACTAACATATACATATATATATATATATATATATATATATATATATATATATATATATATAGTTATCGCCATACTTATATGGCAGTCTTATAAATATAAGACTAAAGCTGTCGCTGATTAGCTCCAAGAGGCCACCGCCTCAAGCTAGCTATTTGACACACAACCTGCGTCTATTATAAACCTTCGAACAGGGGAGGTCAGCCTCTTCATCCTGCCAGTCAGACAGCTGCAGACATGTTTATAATGGACGCAGGTTGTGTGTCAAATAGCTAGCTTGATGCGGTGGCCTCCTGGAGCTAATCAGCGACAGCTTTAGTCTTATATTATAAGCCTGCCATATAAGTATGGCGATAACTATTGATTTCCAGTAACGCTGCCTATTTCTATTATATATATATATTTATATATATAAAACTGAGAATGTGTCCCCGTCTGTCTGTTTCCCTAAAACTTGAGAACTACACAACTAATTTCATTGAAATTTTACACATGCTTTACTTAGGGTCCGGGGAGTGTCATCGGCAAATTTTTATTTTTGCCTAGGGCGAGCCCACAACAATATCATATCTTCTCCTCTACAATTCCCTAAAACATGAGAACTATACAAACAATTTCATTCAAATTTTACACATGCCTTACTTAGGGTCCATGTAGTTTAATGGGCAAAATAATGTTCAACGTCTTGCATTGAGCGAGCCCATAGCAATATCATATCTTCTCCACTATTTCAGTTTTACGTGTTAAAAGTGAAACAAAAATATTTCTCTATTTTATGTCAGATGCTTTCACTTTAACAATAAAAATAATAATAACAATTGAATTATAAGTAGTAAGTAATAATTAAAATCAAACTAAAGTATAATATAATCGTAACGTACAAAATTAAAAATAGCAATTGGTATAAAATTGCATCAATGATTTGAACTTGAATAAGTGGTTTCACATGAATGGGAATAAATTAAAAATAAAATTAGCGTGCAGAAATGGAATAGTTCAGATGGATAATAAAAAATTAAATTAAAGAAAAGACTATCGTCTATAAAGTATACAATGTAGAGAAAAAAGAAGAGCTAACAATTCCAGTCTGTTATATATTTTGAGTATTGTTATCTCTAGTGATATCAAGATATAACTTTGTATTTTGCATTTTATGTATAGATGTATATATATATAGATGTACATGTAATATGTACACATATATATACACATATATACATGCACTAGCACTATGAACCGGCAACGACGGGTCTTTAATGCTAGTATATATATATATATATATATATATATATATATATTATATATATATATAGTTATCGCCATACTTATATGGCAGTCTTATAAATATAAGACTAAAGCTGTCGCTGATTAGCTCCAAGAGGCCACCGCCTCAAGCTAGCTATTTGACACACAACCTGCGTCCATTATAAACCTTCGAACAGGGGAGGTCAGCCTCTTCATCCTGCCAGTCAGACAGCTGCAGACATGTTTATAATGGACGCAGGTTGTGTGTCAAATAGCTAGCTTGATGCGGTGGCCTCCTGGAGCTAATCAGCGACAGCTTTAGTCTTATATTTATAAGCCTGCCATATAAGTATGGCGATAACTATTGATTTCCAGTAACGCTGCCTATTTCTATTATATATATATATATTTATATATATAAAACTGAGAATGTGTCCCCGTCTGTCTGTTTCCCTAAAACTTGAGAACTACACAACTAATTTCATTGAAATTTTACACATGCTTTACTTAGGGTCCGGGGAGTGTCATCGGCAAATTTTTATTTTTGCCTAGGGCGAGCCCACAGCAATATCATATCTTCTCCTCTACAATTCCCTAAAACATGAGAACTATACAAACAATTTCATTCAAATTTTACACATGCCTTACTTAGGGTCCATGTAGTTTAATGGGCAAAATAATGTTCAAGGTCTTGCATTGAGCGAGCCCATAGCAATATCATATCTTCTCCACTATTTCAGTTTTACGTGTTAAAAGTGAAACAAAAATATTTCTCTATTTTATGTCAGATGCTTTCACTTTAACAATAAAAATAATAATAACAATTGAATTATAAGTAGTAAGTAATAATTAAAATCAAACTAAAGTATAATATAATCGTAACGTACAAAATTAAAAATAGCAATTGGTATAAAATTGCATCAATGATTTGAACTTGAATAAGTGGTTTCACATGAATGGGAATAAATTAAAAATAAAATTAGCGTGCAGAAATGGAATAGTTCAGATGGATAATAAAAAATTAAATTAAAGAAAAGACTATCGTCTATAAAGTATACAATGTAGAGAAAAAAGAAGAGCTAACAATTCCAGTCTGTTATATATTTTGAGTATTGTTATCTCTAGTGATATCAAGATATAACTTTGTATTTTGCATTTTATGTATAGATGTATATATATATAGATGTACATGTAATATGTACACATATATATACACATATATACATGCACTAGCACTATGAACCGGCAACGACGGGTCTTTAATGCTAGTATATATATATATATATATATATATATATACAATTTAATTAGAGGATATGTTAACCTCGTGATGGGATGGGTGCGTCCAACGATATAGTGGCTCAATACCGAGTATTTTTGAGGAACTTCCTTACAGCAATAGGTATATATTAAGCATATAGTATATATCCATTTGAAAGAAGAAAAGAAATAAAGATAATGAAGTTAATAATTGTTTATTATTAACAAATTAATCATCTCCAACTCCGACGGCCATTTCAATTTATATTCGGAAATTTAATTACAAATTTGTATATTAAATTTACATTTATGTGACATGAGTATAATTTCATCAGAGAAAAATAGATATACCTTCGGATGTCATATGTGGATCTGTCAATTCATTTTCATTTATACTTATGTCACATTAATGTAAATTTTATGTGCAAACTTATCATTAAATTATTGAATATCGATTGAAACGCCTGTAAGAATCGAAGATGACCAATTTGTTAATAAAAAGCAATCATTAACTTCTTATCTCCATTTTCTTATCGTCTCTCAAATAGCTCCCACTCTAAACACACCAAGTTCTCCATCCCCCATTCCCAATTCTCCGTCTACGCAGGCTCTGTAGTGACAACCATGACTTTGAGACTCAGACTCAACTGATAGCTCGCCACTTCATCCTAGGTGGATAACCCCTCACCTCTGTCCACACCGTCCTTGCCAGAGCACGTTCTGTGGACTGTGCGTCTGCTCTCCCCGCCGTCACCCGTCTTTCGTTTCCCCTCACCTACCACCTCACTTGATAGACATTGACATGTCCCTCCTTTTCGTTTCTCTTAATTTTTTTCTCTTTTACAACTTATTTGTAAACATCCGGTTTCACTTTCTCTATTACACCATTTGTTTTTCCTTCTTGATTTTTAGTCATAACTTCCATTTTTAATCATAACTTTCTTGGATGTTTTTCCCTTAAACTCTTCACACTGACGAGAATGACAATACATCACTTTAATTATTGTTTTAATTATAATTATCGTTTATTCTGACATATTTCTTTTGCCCTATGAAACGTTCGTATGTGCTTATTAAATCTAATTTTGATTTTTCAACATCTTTTTCTCCATTTTTATAATTGTTTATGATATCTTTATAACTATAACAAATTTTTTCAATTGTTATTTTCATATTCTTATTGCTTGCTCTCGAAGCATATTTCTAAGTATGATGAATTTTTATTAGAAATTATTTTCTCTCATTTTGGACTCCTCAAACATGTTTGAATTGTTCTACTTGAACCTATATTTTTCTCTGTTATATATATGAATATAGGCTCGAAACGTAATATAACTTCTCACCTTCCCGAGCGTCAAACTATTACACCTGCTTGTTGCTTATACGCCTGTCCTCGTCTTGTTTTTCTGTAAATTTCAACTATGGTGACCACCTTCGGTCAGACGCTGACCATGGGTTTGCACCTAGAGAGTTACCCTCTGGGGTACAAGTCTGGGCAAGGTTGCTTTATGGAAGACCAGCAGTCGCCCATGCATACCGGCCTCCCCTCTCCACGTCACCGATATTGTCCAAGGGAAACTCAAGGGCCGATACAGCTTGGCACCTGTGACGTCGCAACTCATTTCTACAGCTGAGTGTACTGGAGCAACGTGAAATAAAGTGTCTTGCTCAAGAACACAACACGTAGCTATATATATATATATATATTATATATATATATATATATATATATATATATGTGTGTGTGTGTGTGTGTGTGTGTGTGTGTGTATATATGTATATATGTCTGAATGTTTTTGGTGTTTATCCATCATGCCTAAATGAAATCGAAGAGTGTACTTATCCTCTTTTAGGTGATAAGGAAATACGACGTGCTATGGAACTTTTCGCTCATATATGATGTTAAGCCATAATTAATTTAAAGGAGATTCGGATGCTATGTATAATCGTTAGAATAACGGTCGTTTTGTAATGTTATGATTAACGGAGCGAAATGTACCTAGTATGTAAGAGGTGTGTTTATTTTGTGACTGAATATATAGTAATTATCACTCCATTATATTTATTATAAACTGTGTGTTCCTAATTAAATATAAGATTAGGAATTTCTACTTGATCTTGAACTATTTAAGCTATAAATAATGGAGTGAAAATTATGAGATTTAAAAACCATTGGAGAGAAAAAGCCGAAGATCTTCGTGGCGCCGAAATTACAACCTCCGATAAGACGACAGTGGCTCTGCTATTGGATTCAAGAATTCTGTCCAAATATTCAATCCTGGTTCGTCTCCAAACATATTAATGAGATGAAAATAGTAGAGAAATCTCACTCGAATTACATGGATATTTCATTTCCACACAATTTACGATGCCATCAAACAAATGGAAATTTTAATACACTGTCGTATTTTAACATATTTATACTTCCTTAATTCCAAACTGATCGTCTTATAAATAGAAGGAATAAATCCAAATTCTGATGGAGAAGAAAATTCTGATGTAGAATCAAATTCTTGTCTATTTCATAAAAGTAAACATGATATATTTTAAACTATTTTATATGCCTTTCATAGTTCATTTAGAAATGTCTTGGTGCGAACATATGTCGGCATTATAATTCGAATCGATATCCAGGGACTAAAAACAAACGGACAATGTTGAATTGTAATAAAAAAAACTTTTATCATGAAATTCTAAGATTATTACTTTCATTTCTGAAAAGAATATAATGTTCCAGACGTACCACAGAAGATTTCAGGAAAGTAAATCAATGGGCCAGTATATTCTATTGCCATTGCAAAGTGTAAATTTAGATAAACATTGGGAGGTGACCGGAAAATGATGTAACAATACACAAACGTCATACACACCGTTTCTATTCATTTTGGTGCAATTTCCAATCGATTTTTTCTAAAAACCTCCATTATTACGTCGTGTTTCATCACAACGTAATTTTCAAAGAAAACTATGTAAAAATCGATGAATAATTCAAATTCTTTTAATTGCCATTCTGTTACATATTGTGTTAGAAAACAATCCATGCAAAATACTACGTTTGTATTCTCAGCTGCTGCACTTGTGGGGGCAGAAAAAAAATTATTCAATAAGTTTCAATATTTCTGCTCAAATAATTTTTTTATTGATTTACAATATCGTTTGAATAATAATTTAAAATAATTCCTGTATTTATTTATTTATTTTTTGCTGCTGTGATTGTTAAATGAATACAAAATATCGTGTTCATCTTTATTGTATGTCTACATGGATATCACGTATATTTTTAAAATTTGCTTCCGTAAAACAACGAATTTCCATTTGCGAGAAATTTAATTAATCCAAAGCCGGAAATGGTTACGTGATAATAAACAAACTATTTTCATTTCACTTTCTTTTAGTATTCATTTTCAAAATCAAAGACAGGCGTGAGCAAATGTCAACGGATTTAAGTATGAAACCCAATTCTAGTTGAGGATTACAGTTAGGAAATATAAATAAACGACAGTAAGGATGAAAAACTAAAAATTATTCTTGTTTATTTATACACGTGAAATTGTATTTCGCTGAGATTTTTATTAAATATTTTTTTTTAAAAACCTGATTCAGGAAAACAACACATTTCTCGCTGAATAGAATGCAGATGCTTCGGTTCTTACAAAGACAATCGTTTAACATTATAATCAGCAAAATTAACAATCACAAGATTGAATTAAAAGGAAAATTATAGAATGCTGTCGTCGAAGAACTTGAAGTTGTTCCCTATTAAAATGGATTCCAAATTTTTTTATTTATATAAAGAGACCACGCATAATAGTACACAAATCAGTTTTACTGGTATTTATATGGGAAAAGGAATGGTTGTGGAACATCATAACATCTGTGTTATTTTGTATCACATCAGCCGGCTATATCAACAAAATAAAATAAATTTCTTCGTGAAAAGCCATAATTTATAGAAGAGCACTTCATCTGAAAATCACTCATATGAATGTTCTACAACAACTGAAACATGTTAATCTGTATCCAGCAAAACTATTTTGCATATTCTGTAATATTTTCTACAATTGGCTTGAATGACAACTGCCAATTTGTTTCAAAATTAATTGAAGTAAAAGAAAGACAAACACAAATATTTGGAACATGATGTTCAAAATATACAACATCTCAAAAACTATATACTAATACATTCAGATGCCACGATATAGCATAATAACTACCAGAGTGAAACAAAGCACCAAAAGCATTGTCTTACAATCCGAGGCAATACTACTAAAACAACATTTGCATAATTAACGTAAACCGAAACAGCTCGCTATTTCAATATAAGATAAAGCTGCAGGTAGCAAGCTCGCTACGCATGTAAGACCCCAGGAGCTTTAACAAAATATGTGGTAAGGAGAAATAATAATAATGTTGGTGATGATGAAAAATTCGTGCACAGTCGCAGCAGTTCGGTATAACACTGGAATCCCGAAATGGACAGAGTAGGAGCTATAGGTGTTAGACAGGAAGTCGAGAAAGCTCTTAACGATGCATGGAGTCCATCATCCACGTGCAGACATTGATCGCCTATACACGAAAGGAGCAAATGGAGGAAGGGGGCTGATAAACGTGGAAGACTGCGTGCGCATCGAACTCGAGAGCTTAATGAGAAACCAAGCTCAAAGAAGGGAAACCTTGCTAGTGACAATTAGGAACGAGAGAGTATTCAGAGCAGTATAAAAAGGGAAAACAAAGAAAGTACAAAAATGAGATGAAGAAGAATTACACCAGAAGTGACCACACAATTATTTCCATGTAACCAAAACAGAAGCTGTTGGAAAAAATAGGTGGGTTTGGTTGATGAAAGCAACCATTAAAAAAGAAACCTAGAGCACTATACTGGCAACGCAGAACCAAGCCCTGACCACGAACTGGAGGGTCAATCTGAGGAATGAGCAGGTGTCTCTACTGTGCAACATCTGTGGTGAATAAAAAAAAGAACATTGCATGCCACGGTGACAACACGATCAATGTGATACTATGGACAACTCTGACGGTTTCAAGTGGCAAATACGATGGTTGTGGTCAATGAA
>NC_043001.1:105420218-105432718 GCF_006345805.1 Octopus sinensis | reverse complement strand
TATGCATATATTGAAAATTTCATTCACATCTCGCCAGGTATATAGACAGCGAGATAAATAGCTAAAGATTTGGAGCATTAGCTTATAAGGAGTTTCCAGTCACTGATTAAAGATGATAAATTGGCTGCACTCTATGTTAGAAAGTATATCCAATCTATTGATCCACTGTGCCATTTTTAAACATTATAATTTTCTATTCACTTACGTTGCTATTACAAACACTAAAATTCAACAAATGAGCATGAAAAGTTCTTATCACATAAGTGAATGAACAGAGTAAAAGTGATAGCTCGCCTGCATCTTTATTCACATTTATAAAAATGTTTATCTGTTTATAAAATGAAATGTGTGTTTAAACGTTTATGTTTCACTGCTACGTAAGTGTGCAGGTAATATGCATATATCATGAGAAAATAGTGAATATTTATCGACCGAGCAAATAATTAATAAAATTTAAATAGACGAAGTAATTAACGATTATTTAGCTGCTGCTGAAATGAATGGCATTCAGTGAAAGATATACAGAAAATTTATTTTAGAGTTGTTTAGTAATCTATCTAACTGAGATTTATTTGAGAATAAATACGGAGACGGTCAAATTTTATAATGGAAAAGATAGACTCGTCATTTAATAGGATGGACACAGAACAGATTTTGTGTACACACAGAAACGCACACAGGTACACACATAGTAACATACATACATATACACACATACATATGTTTTATTATCAATTATATATATATATTATATATATATAATATATATATATATATAATGAATGAATGAATAAATGAGTGAAGACGAGTGGCTTACTAGTCAGGATATACGATCCTAAGCTTGGTAATTCAATTCCCGGCGGCGCGTAGTGTCCTTGAGCAAGACACTTTATTTCAGTTTTGCTTCAGTCCACTCAGCTGGCAAAGCCTTATCACACTGTGTCATGAAGAATCTCCCTGAGAAGTACGTTAAGGTTACATGTGTTTCTGCTCAGCCAGTTGCGCGTTAATTTAACCAGCAGGATGTTCTGTTGCTCGGATCAAGTGAAACTCTCGTCGTCGTAATCTGTGTGGGTGGTGGTGGATGTTTGGGTGTGTCGATTGCCACTTGACAACCTGTGTTAATGTTTTTACATTATATATATATATGCAGGTGCAGCAGTTATAAACTTGCTTCCCGACCACATGGTTCCGGGTTCAGTCCCACTGCGTGGCACCTTGGGCAATTCTCTTCCACTATAAACTAGGGCCGACCAAAGCCTTGTGAGCTGATTTGGCAGACGGAAACTGAAAGAAGCCTGTCACACGCACACAAACACACACATCTACATATATATATATATGAATTATGTATTTGTGTGTATGTGTTTGTCTCCCCAACACTACTTGACACCGATGTTGGTGCGTTTGCGTCCCCGTAACGGTAAAAAGATTCCGATAGAATAAGTCCCTGGCTTACAAAGAATAAGTCCGGGGATCGATTTGTTCGACTAAAAGCGGTGCTCCTGTATGGCCGCAATGAAAAAACCGAAACAAACAAAAGAATACACGTACCCACTGCGTGGAAACTCGACATATTAGAGAAATTAAGAATTGAATGTCATTTCATATTCCGGTCCAACTCGTATGAATATGTTCTTAAGCAACATCTCTCTGAGACTTGAAGATATTTTCTACTCTTGGCACAAGGCCCGACATTTTTGGAGAGGGGTGCAGTGGATTAGATCGACCCCGGTCCGCACCTGGTACTTAATTTATCGACCCCAAAAGGATGAAGGGCAAAGGTGACCGCAGCGGAATTTAAACTGGCAACGTAAAGACAGACGAAATACCGCTAAGTATTTCGCCTGGCGTGCTAACGTTTCCGCCACCTTATGGTCTTGTTCTTTGAAAATATTATTAATCTTGTATACAGTGTTATTTGGTTTCGTACCTCGTTCCGGTTTCTTGTATCTAATTCTCTTCACATCTTAAATATTATACAAATTTGTTCCATACGCAAACCTATAATGCGTATATATTTTGAATCGCTGTTCTTGCTCGGAATTGGTAAAAGTCAAGAGAAATTACTCTTATACTTGAATCATCTATAATTTATGGTGGTGCGATTGGTGATGGCGCTTGATGTGGTAGTTGTGGTGGTGGTGGTGGTGGTGGTGGTGGTGGTGGTGATTGTGATGATGGTGAGGATAAACATATATTTGCTCCTTTAGTATTCTCTTTAATAACTGATTCTGATCACAGAATAGGATTCGTATATTTTCATCATCAATACATTTTAAAGAATCAAATTTGTCATTTTTTACGTCTAGGTTTGAAGGAAGAGGCATATAGTAATGTTTATAGTTCGGGTGTGATATTCTGTCTTGACAACCAGACATTAAACATCTCTTCTCGTACAACATCTGTTATACGCGGTCGATAATGTCTGTCGATAAGAATTAAAGTCTAATTTGAAGTGAGTTATCGCTTGTATTTATACTCTAATTTATATGAAAGAAAATTTTAGAAACCATTTTGACTAAATTAAAAGGAATATTTATTCTCTTGTGTTTCGATCATTCGCCGTAAAGAATGTATATTGCTTTTCAACTTTATTTTTCTAAAATACGATTCACTCAGTCCGCTTATTGTCTTCCATTACTAGAATTATGTAAAACCAGGAATGTCTCTAGATTCTACTCTAATGCGAGTTAAATGTTATAATTTATTCCGTTAGGCAGTATTTAAAATTTATTCACGTTATCTATGTTGTCATTCATTCTAGTGAATAATAAAACAATCGTCTAGAATTTTCTCAGTTTTCTTATATTTATTTTTTGGGAGAAGAAATCTTAATCCATCAAATACTAGTTGTTTCTTTCTATACGTTCAGGCAATTGTTTTGCACAATTCTCCATCCATAATGTTATCGCGCCAATTCAATATTCGTGATGTAGATTTGTATCTGAATTCACTACAAGAAATGATAAACTTAGTTGTGTGTGTGTATATATATATATATATATATATATATATACACACATACATACATATGTGTGTCTTACTTGGTCTCTTTCGAAAATCATATCTAAGTTGTCTCTTACAGAATTCTAAGTCTCCTGATAGAGTTTACTTATATTTTCTTTGCTGACATGTGTTATTTTTTTGTTTTTGTTTTTGATGAACATTTGCCAAGCCATATCAGAGCTTAGACTCGCATAAAATTAATCCTGTAATCAGCTTCATTATGATCCAATCGGTTTTTGTATAAATGTAACAACGGTGAATGATTATCTATTATTTTCAGTTGGTTACATCGTTCCATTTTACGTGGTGTACATCGTCCTTTAGCAGCTATGTAACAGTCTTATTCTATTCAATATTCTCCAATATAACTACCCTATGTTTATGAACTACTTTCATTATCAATGCGTTGGCATCTTTTAATGCAATTATGTTTTCCCCATCCGGTAATGATGTAATTTTACTTCCTTCTTTGATTAAGCACATCATTATATCGCAAATTCAATATCTAATCAGAAATGTCAACAAAAGTTTTATTCATAATGTTGGGTTGAAGAACAGCTGCGTTAGTTCTGCACAAGCGAATCATCTACTTTAATTTACTTGTATTAGACTGGGAGAATATTGGTATAAATATTATTCCCTTTGCTAATATATTGTCTTCAGATAATGTTTATGAATGTTTTAGATTTATTACTTCTATTTTGTAAGGTATGTGTATTTGTTTGAACGGTGTTAAAGAAACATATTGTAAATTTGATCGTTTTGTTTATCAGTCTTTGTAGCGCCATTAGTGCGGCATGAAACACTATTTTCTCCCTATTATGTTTAAATGTACTCTGAATATTTCTTTGCGGAAATTAATTTCTTCTTTTTGTGAGGTGATCCTAATTCTGAATTGCAACGATTTATTTTGCAAACTTGTTACTTTGAAATATGAAATTATTTTCGTTTTGTATTGTTTGATCTTTCGAGTGATTAGTCGCTGGGTTGTTGAAAGTTTGTTCCTCTTGGAATTCAGTTTCGTAATTATAGAACTAATTATCCTTTCTTTAGCAGTTCTCACTTTTCCCCACAATTTTTAAACATTTTTCAGAAATAAGTATTTTTATTTAATTCAATTTGCTGCAATTCACGATTGTTTTGTGTTTTAATTTATTAATTGCATTATTCTTTGAATTTTAGCAATTCTATTTCTACCTTCAGTTTGCATATTAGCATTGTTACCCGTAAACATCGTTGTCTTTCCTCCTATTCTTATGGAATTGGTTTTATGTGTATTGTTTCCGGAACACATTTTGCTGTTGAGTTAATTAATAAGTCTTATTTTCCCTCTAATTCGTCACGTTTAAGCACATTGCAAACTTTCTAACAATCTGGTTCTTATTCTATTGAAAACCGATGCAGCTTTTAATTAAATATACAGGAGTATATTTTCATTAAGTGCTTCGTTTCTATAATATTGTTCGGCTTTGCTTAAGGCCGTTGATTGTTTTGAAGTGCGTAACCCTTTCTGAGTTCGACTTACATCTTTTTGTTCAATGGTGAAGGGTAAAACGAGATAATTCATCGAATTTATTAATACTACGACTTTTGAGCTTCTCTCTGAATTACCTCAGTATAATTTAATCAAGATTTTATCCAATTTGCTTTTCTCCCGGTAGAATTTTCGATCCTGGTTTCGGTACAGGAAAATGGAAATATTAAAAAAATAATATCCTTCGCAGTCACTTACACTGAAACAGAACATGTATTGAATGCATAAAATTTGATTTTAAAACATGAAAAATTTACGAACTTCATGGTGATCACTTTTTAATAAGTGTTAATGGCTTTTGAAGAATCTATATTATAATCATATGATTTCATAAATATCTGTTTTTAATGATATTCAAATTTAATGGTTGCATGAATTGCTGACAGCAGTGACAAAAAATGGTGGGAAAACATTTCAATCGACGCAAACTAATAAATGATTTACACGTTGGTTGATTTCGTAGCGTAAATGATTCACAGACTAAACATGGAAATTCATATCCTTACATGTACGTATGTGCTTCACTATAACTTGACAAATTTTCGGAAATGCCAAAATTATATGTAAACCATGCTGTATGCCCCACGGGTATATACACATATACTTAAACAAATATATATATACTTTTCTCGATAGATTGCGTGTTCTTTTCATATTTTGTGATTTTATATTTAATCTTCTATATAAATTAAGATATTTCCACCCGCTGGCTGCTTTCCTTTCTACAAGAAGGAAAACGGGAAGTTACATTGCAGAACAGTTATTTTAACGAGTTGTATTCATTTATTCCCCGACGAGATACATCTGCACCACCGGATGCTCCTGAACCAGTTGTTGAGAGATGCAGCCTGCACTGGGTTTTGCAACACAACTAGCTGTACAATACCCTACCGCAGCGGACATATGGAAGATGGTTCGAAACGATCGTTGTATTAAATACAGATTCTTACCAACTCCGATTTCCGCTTCCCTCTCTCATTATAAACTCAACGAGTACTGCGGAATTACTGATATAATTCCAATGACAATTGTATAGTAACCATAGATGACATGAGATAGCCTAAACGGTGAAAGTGCTTCGATCGGCATACTACTAACCATATATCTAAGATCCAATTAATTGCGTATATAATTATAAACGAACGTACCATACCAACGTCATCCTGCCAAATGTAACGAACGGTACACCACGATGCCATACATATATAGCGAAATGCCCATAATAAAAAGCTGTAACGAATTATGTACTCTGATGAAGTTTCTTCTGCTCTGTGGGATGCATTCGATTCCATTATATCGTTCACCACATACTAGTGAGCAGTGCAGATGGAAGCTGAAACGATAGCCGTGCTAAATAGAGCTTACAGTACACTCCATATTCCCTATCGACACTATTTAAATATACAAAATACACACCGAGGAAATCCTTACGTAGATCTCTGACAAAAGTGCGGCACCGTGGACGATACCCAGTAGCCGTATGTGGGGAACGTGCTCTCAAAGTACACTACTACAGACGTACCCGAAACAAGGTTTGGATACTACGTTTTAAAGTCTCCTATCTAAAGCTTAATTTTAAACATAGCCTATATATATATATTATATAAATATATATATATATATATATATATATATATATATATATTAGATATATATATACTTCTCGATAGATTGCGTGTTCTTTTCATATTTTGTGATTTTATATTTAATCTTC
This sequence comes from Octopus sinensis, assembly GCF_006345805.1. Lineage (NCBI taxonomy): Eukaryota > Metazoa > Mollusca > Cephalopoda > Octopoda > Octopodidae > Octopus > Octopus sinensis. Next base: position 105,426,461 of record NC_043001.1, on the reverse strand, counting down.
TATATAAATTAAGATATTTCCACCCGCTGGCTGCTTTCCTTTCTACAAGAAGGAAAACGGGAAGTTACATTGCAGAACAGTTATTTTAACGAGTTGTATTCATTTATTCCCCGACGAGAGATACATCTGCACCACCGGATGCTCCTGAACCAGTTGTTGAGAGATGCAGCCTGCACTGGGTTTTGCAACACAACTAGCTGTACAATACCCTACCGCAGCGGACATATGGAAGATGGTTCGAAACGATCGTTGTATTAAATACAGATTCTTACCAACTCCGATTTCCGCTTCCCTCTCTCATTATAAACTCAACGAGTACTGCGGAATTACTGATATAATTCCAATGACAATTGTATAGTAACCATAGATGACATGAGATAGCCTAAACGGTGAAAGTGCTTCGATCGGCATACTACTAACCATATATCTAAGATCCAATTAATTGCGTATATAATTATAAACGAACGTACCATACCAACGTCATCCTGCCAAATGTAACGAAATGTACACCACGATGCCATACATATATAGCGAAATGCCCATAATAAAAAGCTGTAACGAATTATGTACTCTGATGAAGTTTCTTCTGCTCTGTGGGATGCATTCGATTCCATTATATCGTTCACCACATACTAGTGAGCAGTGCAGATGGAAGCTGAAACGATAGCCGTGCTAAATAGAGCTTACAGTACACTCCATATTCCCTATCGACTATTTTAAATATACAAAATACACACCGAGGAAATCCTTACGTAGATCCTCTGACAAAAGTGCGGCACCGTGGACGATACCCAGTAGCCGTATGTGGAGAACGTGATCTCAAAGTACACTACTACAGACGTACCCGAAACAAGGTTTGGATACTACGTTTTAAAGTCTCCTATCTAAAGCTTAATTTTAAACATAGCATATATATATATATATATATATATATATATATATATATATATATCCTTAATCCTTAAAAATGTTTCAGCTCGAAGGCTGCGGCCATACTGGGACACCACCGTTGAATGGGCTACACTAGTATGTGAAACCACCTCTGATACGAGGCACGTGATCAACAAGGGAGTTCTACGCCGCTGCCCGCATCTGTGTTTCCTGCTGAGAGGTAGTTTCATCTGGAACCCCTGACAAGAAGAGATCCAGTTTAGTTTTAAAGAAACACACATCCACACCATGCAGGTCTCTCAGGCATTTAGGAAGGATATTGAAGAGCTGTGGTCCTCTGAAACCTAAGCTGTTGCAGTATCTGGTCCTGTAATTTGATGGTGATGTTGGGATCTTTAGCACCATGCAGTGGCGCCCCGTTCTGCTATTGGGGTAACTTTGAATGCCAAAGTTTGGGACCAGACCCTCCATATATATATATATATATATATATATATATATATGCACACACATACACACACACACACATACCCACACATTATTGAAATCTTTTCTACAACGATTTATATTGGTGACGAAATAAATATCTCAAAACAACGAAAAAAGCTATCATTGAAATAACTCGTTACCTTTTGCTATGATGAATGTGTAAATAAATATTCTTTTCACACCGAGCTTGATAGATAAAGCTGTTGAATAGAATAAACAGTTACATAGATAAAAATGTTGAACAGAACAAACTGTCGGATAGATGAAGCAGCCGACGTATGTCTGTGCCTTCAGTATGTTCATTGTTTTAAGCTGTTCAAAGATTCAGAACAACATTTTTATAAAACAATGACATTTCATTGTTAGGAAATTCGATTCCGATTTCCAACTTACATCCGGTTAACTCTCTAATCATAAAAGCTTAGAAAATACTATCTCTTGAGAATCACCAAAATAATTTCAAATCGTTTCTTTTGTCTCAATGTAGCAAGTGCAGGAGCAATTAAATAGTAAAATATATCGGACAAACACACACAGACATTATATATATATATATATATATATATATATATATATATATATATATATATATATATATATATATATGCATATATATAATTATGGTTTATTCCGTGAGGACGTAGTAGAGTACAGTAATAAGCTCGTCTACCATCAGAGTTGCCCAGAACAATCCAATATTATTATTATAAACTTTTAAGTTTAAGTTGGGGTATATTTTGTGTGTGAATATAAAATATAATCCCCCTAAACACGCACTTAAGAAATTTCTCTAACGATTCTATTTCTAAGTTCTCGGGAGTGGCACCGCGATTAACATCACCTGTTAATAAATACCGTAATCATAAGACGAGACATAATTTTATAAACAAAATGATATCCCAGGAATACAGCACAGATGTGGCTCAAATCTGTGGAGGATAACCATGAAATGGAAGATTGACCAGCAACATTGGCCGTCGTGAGCATTAGCGGGGTGGTCAGTTTAAGAATATAGTTATATATATATATCGTTAGCTCCTACACGCATTTTTTTCTCTCCTTGTTTCTCTCCTTGTTGTTTTCTGTGTATCTTTCTGTCGAAGAGCGTAGGCTCGAAATGTAAAAGACTTTTTCATTTCTATCCTGAGCGCTATACTAATACATTTGTTTGTTTGTACTCCACCTGCCTTCGTCTTTTGTTTATTTTCGTAAACCTTCCCGTTATATATATATATATATATATATATATATATATATATATATATGTATATGTATGTATGTATATAAACACCATACTTTTCAAGTCGAGCTGGCAGAGACGTTAGCACGCCGGGCGAAATGCGTAGCCGTATTTCGTCTGCCATTACGTCCTGAGTTCAAATTCCGCCGAGGTCGACTTTGCCTTTCATCCTTTCCGGGTCGATAAATTAAGTACCAGTTACGCACTGGAGTCGATGTAAACTACTTAATCCGTTTGTCTGCCTTTGTTTGTCCCCTCTATGTTTAGCCCCTTGTGGGCAGTAAAGAAATATATATACATACATACATACATATACATATGGTGTCGTGAATGCTCTGCCAATTCTATATAAGTATTGCTGTAGGAGATATAGAAAACTGCTTCACTTCTCCACTGCGTTTCTCTTTTCTATTTATCAACGGACGTTATTGTTATTTTCTTTGTTTTGTTTCTATGAGTTCACATTGATTTTACATAATATTAAAACATTTCTCCCGTCTAATAACTGAGACTTGTATCATAGTTAATCTGCGTCTGCATCTGGCGGTGTTATAGCATTTTTTTCTGTTATTTTATTGTAAGAAGATGGAGTGGATTTCCAATGGGACATGTCAGGTATTTTCTATTAGATTTTGCAAGCGCATAGTTTCCTGTCTCATTAGCTCAGTGTATAATGTTTACCAATTATATGCCATAACCATTTCAAGCGCGGAGAAAATTTGCAGATAGAACACGTAAGTCAGTTATCGGTGTTATATCCGAAATCTCCACAATCAAATTTGGTGTCAAGAATCAATAACTGAATGGGTCGGCATAAATATGGATCGCATATTCGAAACTTGTCAGATAGAAAGTCTAAACACAAAATAATATAAATATATTCAGAGTGATGGTGAAATCGCAACGTTCGTTTCACCATTTTGCCGTCATTATTAACGTAAATGAAACGAAAGCAATTTTCTGTAAGTGATTGGAAACGAGATGATCTTCCATCGGGATGGGAGCATATAACTTCTGGAAATTTGCGAATCATTGATATTTATATTAGCCATATAATACATAAGTAATCCGATAAGCACAATCTATTCCCATTAAAATTTTGGATGTTACGCTCCAAAAGAAAATTAACTGTTTTCTCTCACACACACACTCTCTCTCCACGCTCACGAACACATGTAAATATATAAGTATTATGTGTGTGTATGCGTGTGTGTGTGTATGGCTTCAGTGTATATTTAAAATGTATTTCACTGTGGATCTCTGCATATCATTGTATATATTTCAATTCAAACCAGATATTTCTTTTCAAATTTATTGAATGCTCTCGTCGTTTCACTTTGTACAAAAGAGCATTTAGAAAATTCGTTTAAATAAAATCTAAAACAGCTCGCTTTCTTCAATTGTTTCATTTTCATTTATATTCCTAATAATGGCTTTTGTTCTTAACAAACTGAACCTATTTTCTTTCTTTTTGCGATCTTCTTGCAATGTCAAAAGTATAACACCGGAAACATTTTCCTCTGTGCGTATCTTTTTACTTATGTTTTCAGGAAATAGCATTTTCGTGTAAAAATATGTGTATTTTGTTTAATATATATACGATATATATATATATATATATATATTATATATATCTATATATAATATATATATATCTTATAAGGTTTGGAGGTGATGTACAGTTATTATATATTAGAAGAAATCTGGATGGTTTTACATTTACAGATTTTTATTAATATGTCACATGTTTTTATAAATCATATATTAGCGCTTGCATCTGCTTTAGTAGAATCTCCTAGAGTAGATGCAAGCGCTATTATATGATTTATAAAAACATGTGACATATTAATAAATATCTGTGTAAATATAAAACCATCCAGACTTCTGAGTACCTTATTATATATATATAGTATATATATATATATATATATATATATATATATATATATATATATATATATATCTTATTTGTATTGGTTTCCAAGGTCCTTCATGGGAACTGGTGTACTGAAACAAAAGTTCTTGTGTTTGGGAGGGTCATCACGTCAAAAAAACAAATACACACACTGGATCAATTTCAAGCGTCTATCATTATTGTCTTGTTTTGTTATTCAACTAATTAACTAATCAATGATTTGTCCAACCATTCCCTTTAAAAATCTCATAAGATTTTTATCAAAATTAACTTCGTTGCTATTCGTGCGTTCATCAAAGTGAGACTCGTTCTTCTCCGGATCTGCTTCAGACTATCTTCTAATCTATACCAAATAGCTGTAGCTTTATGCGCATCTGATTGAGAATGGGAAAGAGAAAGGGACGATGAGCATACGTGTGCGTGCGCGCCTTTGCGTATGTGTGTGTGTGTGTGTGTGTGTGTGTGTGTGTGTGTGTGGTGTGTGTGCGTGTGTGTGTGCGTGCGTGTGTGTGTACATCTATGCGCGTGTATGAATGTTTCCCATCTTTTCACTGTGGTTTGCTTTCGCTACGCCGGTTCTAAATTTATTTTCTCCCCAATTTCTCTCTCTCTCTTCTCTCTCTGATTTTCTTTCTCTTTCTTTTTCTCTGTCTATCTCACTCTGTCTCTATCTCTCTTTCACTCTCTCACTATCTCTTTCTCTCTGTCCCTTTTCTATACTGCTCCTGTTTTTTTTTCTTCTAATTTGTGCAACAACTTCCTCCCCCTGTCCCTTACATCTTCTACGTCATCTCTCCCCTCAGCTTTTTACGTTTGCTAGCATTACAATATGACTCGCTTTTACCCATATGATCATTCCCTAATACTGGCCTTCCTGAGTCAGCTGTCAAGTTAAAAAATTACATATTTTCTTTCACATTCTATTCTGTATATTGTGTGCTCTAAGTATACACACACACACACACAACACACACACACACACACACACATATATATATATATATATATGAATAATAATCGCTTTTATCTCCATTATTGCATCTATATCATCCACGATTTGGATTTCTTTTAATGCTGCAGGCAAGGCTGGATGAAGAAGCTTCAATGCTTCAGTTCAATGTCGTTTGAGCACTTCTATGCTTTTCTATATTGAGCGTACCTCTTTCTAATTTATTCTCTCTCTCTCTCTCTATTTCTGTCTCTCTCTCTCTCTCTCTATTTCTCTGTCTCTCCTCTCTCTATTTCTCTGTCTCTCTCTCTCTCTTTATGTATGTATATATGTATATATATGATATGTGACTATTAGTTGGTTGTCATAATAAAACTCAGTTTTGGATATCGAGGCTGAGGTATGCTGCGGCATCTCAACGGTTATTAATATAAACAAAAAAGACAATGTTTTTGTTTGTCTTAATAACTGATGAGATGCCGGAGAAGACTTTAGCCCGACATCTGGGACTGAGTTTTATTATGACAATCAAACTAATTGTCACGTATTATATTTATAGATAAATTCCCATATTTTACATAATATCGAGGTCTCATTCATTCTTTTGTTGTCATATATTATTATTATTATTAGTAGTAGTAGTAGTAGTAGTAGTAGTAGTAGTAGTAGTTTTATTATTATTATTATTAAAACATTTGTTTGTGTGTGTGTATGTGTTTATATATATATATGTATGTATGTTGTGTGTGCGCTTGCGTA
>NC_043001.1:105407718-105415218 GCF_006345805.1 Octopus sinensis | reverse complement strand
TAGTCTGTGTACATCCATCTGTGTATTTTAATGTATATAGGTATATTGATGGTTTAGTATGCGTATATAATGTTGTAAAATATTTGTGTAATGCAGCGTGAAAATTTTAATTTTAATTATTAATGCATTAATTTTGTTAATTGAATTATATTTCGTATATAATTATTTGAAATACGTATTTTGAATCCACTATTCGATTCACGGTGTTTCCTCGATTTTTACAATAGGATGAATCTATATTGAATTCATTTATTGTTTACTTTGTTTACCGCATGCTTAAGACCGTTAATTGAAAAGACCAATGAAATAAATCCATTTTTAAAGGTGTATCATTTAACTAGTATTGATCATATCGTTATTTCTGTCTCTATTTTAATAAAATTGTCCGATGAATGGGAACGTGAAACTCTGAGTAACAGCTTTTGTTATATTTCTGTTGCTTTTAAATAATGTATATATATACATACATACATACATACATACATACATACATGCATACATACACGCACACATATATATTTATTTGTGTGTATATGTGTGTGTGTATCTTACTTATTTCTGTTATTACTCTATGGTCATGGTGGGACACTGCCTTGAATTATGTATATATATGTATATATTATTCAAAGGAATTTCAACTCTGTCTGGTTTTTTATGTTTTATTTATATTCTATGTAATATTAATGTAGAATATAGAATATATAGTATAAAAGTATATATAGTAAAAAGAAATGAAGTAATGATTGTCTTATTGAATAGATGAAATATTGAATATCAAATATTAAGGGACTAGTATACTGTCTTGCATCAAAGTAGTCTTCAAGCTCCCAGGTTGTGGGACAACAGAAAAGTACGCATGCAAAATTCTTGAGTTGAGACTCAGTAGTACGGAAATACAGATCACTAAATACAAAATTATAGAAACAAATATCAGCTGTTACATGACCAATCTGCTGCGACCATGTGGCATGTGGTCGACCAACACGAACCACCAACCCAAACTGATCCTCAATGAATAGAACACGGTAAGCATGGTCGAAGCCAGAAAACCGGGCAACATGGCCAAACATCTGTGCTGGCGCTCCTTCAATACACGATTAACTGGACGCATATCCAATTTCTGAGTAGAATTTTTCGTTATCTCGTGGAGACGTGGTCTGACTGGGGCCCTACCGGATGTATTGCTCGAGAGGAGAGGCGGAATATACCATCAAATGGTGAATGCAGCAAAGCGCTGCAATGGCGGACGCTCCCGCACTTGACCTGACAATACCCAAATAAAACATCCGGTTTTCAACCCAATTAGCAACACGTTTTTTGTACGTAGTGTCTTGTTCTTTGGATGGCGATAGTACCAAGTAGTACCTACCGAGACGACGAAGTTTATAATATCTTTTAATTTAGAGATCCAAGAATCATTGTTTAGCGAGTTGTGTATATTTGGAGACAAGAGGCTGGCTACATGCATCTATCTGGATAATTTCACTGGAATACACATAGTTAACCTATCCAGGTCATTTAATTCTCCGTAGGAAGCGAATTTCAGAAAATTCATGGTTAGCTATCGCTACGATATATTATCAACCCGTTAATAATAAAAATACACACTGAACTGCAATGTTATGATGGCCGATAACACGTCTTGTTTGATGGAATACTGGATTTTGAACCTTGAATAAGGTAAGTCACCATTTGTAATTTGTTAATGACTCTTGTGCATCCTGAAATTTGGCAATCCTGAAACCGGGAATTATATCTGCAGAACGTTCCGTTCACTTTGATTTGCATTTTCTGGTTTGTATTTGATACAGACATTTCTTGTATTCGATTATGTAGCACGAACTCTTACTTGTCACCCGGTATTATATTGTCAACTGACAAATATAATTACCCTCTACGACTTGTATTAGCTTGTAATGTGATTTTGTGGCAAATGTATAATGCAATGCACGTCCTATCATATCTACAACGACTAGTACTAAGTCGCTGCATAATTCATGCTCACAGCATCTACCCTGCCAAACTAAAATTTACTATTCTGTTTAGTAAAATAATGCGTGTACTATACTGCATTTTGAAACAAAAGTTTTCAAAACATTCAAACATTTCTAGTTTGTGTTTGCTGTACACATTTCGAATTCTCTTTTATGCACCAAATACTGAAATCTGAAATCACAATTGGTTATTTGTGAAGCGAGCTTCTGAAGTACATTTTTCATTTTTCGTTTGATATTTAATATTTTTGAAAGTGTTATTGATGTGACACCGGACACGAGTTAAACACTTTTCTCTCCCATACCAGCACCTTCACCATTCCAAAACTTTATTTCAATATTTTCTTTTTTTACTAGAAGTCATATCTTCCCATTTTTACAGCTGTCCTTCTCTGTTATTAAAAAGACCAGTTATTTTCCAAGTATCGATGTGGAGTTATCAACCGATGAACCTTCCATGCACTCTTTCCATTTCACATCATTTCGCAATTTTTGCGCTCCTGGTTACTGAAATATGACTCTAATTTTACAAAAACTGTAATACTACCAACTGTGCAACAAAAAATATGATTTATCTACCAGCTGTGAAATCGATCAACCAAATTTAAATTGTCTGCGTTTCTCATTTAGATTGCTCTATCCACTGAACCGGGCAGACATCGGGGAAAGTATACGGAAAGGGAAACGGAATGAAGGAAAATAAGTTACACACCTAAACGCACGCACAGTTTGAATCAGTTCCACGTTATGAAACGTTTCATTTAGGTACATATGATACGACCACCTTTGAGATGTGTCGAAGCGTGGCTTGTGCTTGTGGAAAAAGTAAACAAAAATATTGCTCAAAAATGCCGGCATATCAAATTTTATACGAACAAAAACTTTTGTTATACGAATGCCAAGACTGTGTGCGTATAAGAGATACTTTGTGCGTGTATGAAGATGAGTAGAGACATATGTTTATATATCATTTTGCTTAAAGAAGGCTCCAAACAGAGAAAACTGCCTTCCTTTCTCGGCCAAACGAAAACAGTGGGCTAATATTCACGATGGACTCGTCTGATAACGTGATCCGCTTTACACAGGTCAACAGCTGTTCGAAAAAGCTCCACAAGTTAGCAATGCCTGGACATTGCACGAGTGCATGCAGAATGGTTTCGTTGACCTGCGCACGTCTCGCGTTGGTCAGTCTGACAGCACCTCTGTGCCTGTAAGTCTTATCTCGAACCGGCAGAGCTCTCCGGTAGCATTGCCAAGCTAGTGATTTCTAGCGCGGCCATAAATCCTCCGTAAAGACCAGCGAATTATCGCGAAGCAGAGCAAGGTACGACGGTCAGGCAGTAGTAGATGACGGAAGCGATATATGTCATCCCCATCCCCACCCAACCATTCAAGGACAGTTTCTTAGCTGCCCATTTCTGGGTGAGACTGGTCAGTCTGCTTGTCACCTCCCCCGGTTCTCCACTTGGATGTTCGAATTAAACCAGACGCCGAGCAATTGAACCTGTTCTTCCGTCCAGCGCCAATCAACGCTGTACAGCTACATGGACCTGCCACTTCAAATGCCGAGCTGTAGACCCGTTGACTTTTACTAACTTCAGTCACTAGGTCGCGGCCATGATAGGACACAACCTTGAAGAGCTTTTAGAGTAACAAGTCGACCTCGGCACTTTTTTAAGCCTTGTGCCTTTTACATCGGTCACTTTTGCTGGACTGCTAAATGACGAGAACGTAAGCAAAATATTACTGCTTGTCAATCTGTGTCAGAGATAAACATATACGCAAAGATACACACACACACACACAACACACACACACACACACACACACATACACACACACACATATATATATATATATATATATATATATATATATAAATATGCATGTACACTACCGTCAGAAATTAATTAGCACCCTTCATTTGCTCTTCACTCAAGGTATGTGCTGTCACCAAGTGGCCATATCTCGAACTATTGCTTTGTTGCGAGTTCACTGTTGCGCAGAACGATGACGTAACTTTGTTTGCAGAGCAGTTTGAGAGTCTACAGCCTTATGATGTTGACATAGCAGTGCAACAACTTGGAGTGCGGATGCAGACAAATCTTCCTTTGTTTAATAGATATAGGTAGCGCCTCGCAAGGACCGAAATCACACCATACTAAGTTTTCTCATCGCGTAAGACGTTTTGAACAGCTCATAGGTTAATTGATTTAACCTATTTGATGTAGAAATTTGAGAAGTGCTAATTAATTTCTGACGCAAGTGTGTATGTATATAAATGTATGTATGTGTGTGTGTGTGTTTGCGTATATGTATGTACATGATGAACTTCTGTCAGTTTCCGTCGTCGACCAAATCTACTCACAAGGCTTCGGTCGGCCCTAGTCTTTTGTAGGAGACGCTTGCTGAAGTATTCACACAGCAGGACTGAACCTGGAACCATGTGTTTGGGAAGTAAACATTTTAACACATAGCCATGCTTTGGCCTCTCTTAAACTTCCAAGAACGAAAGTTTTGGTTACCATTGAAAGAAGCCATTTTAATCTCAAAACAGATCCATACTGTACACTAAATGTGATAACATTTGGGAGAAATTTAATTATTTAGGTTGTGGTTTGTGTGTCATATTTCACGTTTTCCAAATTCTCTCCAAACATTCTTTTTATGCAGTGAATGATAAACAGGGTAGAATATCTAATCAGGATATGAAAGACTTCAAAGGAGCACAAGTGAATCTAATGTATAAGTAGGATGTTGGCCTACTGCAGTATGGTTGAAAACGTTGCACTAAAACTAGTGTACACACTATAAAACATCACCGAAATTTTGAAGTGAAAATAAAAAGAGAAATGCGTTTCCCTTTATACCTTCTGTATATTTCGTGGATGCATTGATCTCTGTTTTACTTATATTTGTATATGATTTGCAGCTATTTCTTAATATATGTGTGCTAATGAGTTAGTGATGTTTACTTTATGTATATACATGGCACACGGAGAAATATTTACTACGTTTGTAAGTGAAATAAAAACATGATCCGATATCAGATCCAGTTTTTAAGGACTTTCATTTTACAATCTCATATATTCAACGTCCACAGATCACCATTATATTAAACAACTAATATTCTTCAGAAATTGTTTCCAGTAGTTATGTATCGTCAACACGTCGGACAAAATGTTTAATGGCATTTTCTTCCTGCTCATAACGTTCTGATTTCAAATACCGCCGGGGTCGACTTTGCCTTTCATCCTTCCGGAATCGATAAAATAAAGTAGCATTCACGCACAGAGGGCGATATAATAGACTACTCCCTCTCCAACACATAGCCTTGCGCCAAAAGTTGCAACAAAATATAGAAAACAGCTGACAGAGCAGTAATTCACATGACCATCAGATGGCAAGACAGAAAAAAAAGGAACTTCAACGAAACGAAAATTATAATCACTACACAATAAAATTACAAATCACATATTGCATGAAACTCAAAAATATAAACGTTTCTGAGAAACAGAAAGCGTAGCTGTGTGATAAGAAGCTCGCTTCACAAACACATGTCCTCGGTTCGCTACAGCAATGTGGATCCTTGGACAAGTAATTCTACTATAGCCCCAGGCCGACAAACATTTTGTGCGTTCATCTGATAAACGGAAACTGAAAGGAACCTGTCGCACCTATCTATCTATCTATATATATATACTAGCATTATGTCCCGTCGGTGCCGGGTCATAGTACAAGTGCATGTATATACGTGTATATATATATATATGTACATATTACATGTACACCTATATTTATACATCTACACATAAAATACAAAATACAAAGTTATATCTTGATATCGCTAGTGATAACAATACTCAAAACATATAACAGACTGGAATTGTAGGCCCGTCTCTTGCAAGTTCGATCAATTGTATCTTTTCCTCCCTCTTGTATAGAAGTGTGGCTACAATCCAGCCTACCTCTACTTCTGTGGGGACATTTTTAATTTTTATCCGGGACGTCCTACGTCCCAGATATAAAGGTTGTGTAGTTCTCAAGTTTTAGGGAAACGCACAGACAGACACACACACACATTCTCAGGTATATATATATATATATATATATATATATATATATATATATATATATATATATATATATATATATTGTTTCTTTCCTTTCTTTCAGTCATTTGACTGCGGACATGCTGGAAGACAGCTTTAGTCGAACAAATCGACACCAGGACATTCTTTGTAAACCTAATACTTATTCTATCGGTCTGTTTTGACGAACCGCTAAGTTATGAGGACGTAAACACACCAACATCGGTTGTCAAGCGATGGTGGTGGAACAAGCTTCTCTCAGTTTCCGTCCACCAAAACCACTCACAATGCTTTAGTCGGCGTGAGGCTATAGTAGAGAACACTTGTCTAAGGTGCCTTGCAGAGTGACTGAGCCCAGGGCCATATGGTTGGTAAGCAAGCTGCTTTTTTTCATATAATTTTCCACAATGGCATTACATAGAAGTAGCTGCTGGCTGGTTACATTAATGAGATCAATGAAAAATATTTGAATGAATGGGGGAAGTGAACAGCGACCGCCGACCGCCGCTTTCCGAAAACAATTTTTCTTTAAAATAGGATGATGTTTCAAAACTTCTTACCATTTAACACTAACGACGCGTTTTAACCTCTTACTTGTTAATATGTCCATCATGTTCAATATCACTTATGACCCCATACCCCGCTATTTCCATGCCTCGTTCAAAAATGTGGAGTATGACGTTTCAGGGCCATCCGGCCATAAGCGAAACTCCTCTTTCAGTTTTTTTTCCAGCATTTGCAACATGTATAACCTTATTACCTCCATACCTATCTGCAGAGGCCATACGGGACCCCGTATGTAGGCCAGATCTACTCTCTCTTGGAGTTCCTCCACCATTTTCCATCTCCCCACCCCTGTACGAGAAGACAAGTAATTCTTCGTCTTCAGAGGGCGGGGACGTTCCTTCCACCGTCGGTGGCACAACTCCCACCGACGATGACTTTTCACCCGTCGGTGGCACAATTCCCACCGAGGGAGTTCCGGGACTTCGGCCAACTCCGGCCAACAGTACTCTTTGTCCAGGGTGATCCACCAGCAGGAACAGAGCTCCACAAATTGGTACGATTTTCACAAATTTTTGGTAAAATCCACAATTTTTGGTAAAATTCCACAACTTTTTGGGGGTGGGGGGAGCTGAGACACGCCAACAAAACAACAATTCACAGAGCTAAGTGAGCCACTTACCGCGACCGCAGGCAGGCAAATGTCCGGGACCCAGTGAGGATTTCTTATTTGCAAAAGGAAAAACAATATCATACGACAAAACCCCACTAAATCCGCCCCCAAAATCAGATGCCTACCTTACAGTCGCGTCTTCAACGCTCTTCACTTCAAGACCGCTGCAAAAGCACGTCTTGACAGCATTCAGGGCAAAAACTATACTGACTCACGCATGTGCAGTAAGCAAGCTACT
>NC_043001.1:105365218-105402718 GCF_006345805.1 Octopus sinensis | reverse complement strand
ACGTTTTTGCATAAACTCACTACCCCCCGCCCCAACGCCCCGCTCTCTTTGCCGCTCTCACCTTAGTTTTCACTATATTTGTTTTTGTAGGGTTTTGTTTCGCTGTTTATTTAATTTTTTGTTTGCTTTTCTGTGGTAATTTATTTTTCAGTATCTGCGTATTAAGAATTGGGTTCCGTTTGATGGTTTATATTTTGAAGGTTTCTTTTTTCTTTTTTTTTTTTTTGAAGAAGAAGGAGAAGAAGAAGAAGTAGGGGAGGAGGAGGAGAAGGGGAAGGAGAAGGAAGGGAGAGAAGAAGAAGAAGAAGAAAGAAGAAGAAGAAGAGAAGAAGAAGAAGAAGAAGAAGAAGAAGAAGAAGAAGAAGAAGAAGAAGAAGAAGAAGAAGAAGAAGAAGAAGAAGAAGAAGATTTCAAATAGTGAAGTGGTTATGGTGATAGTGATGATATTTCGGAGGTGAACGAAGAATAAAACGTGGGCGGTGAGAATAATTATAAGAATCATGTATATGAGGAAGTGATTGGAAGAAATAGTATAGGCTGAAGTAGATGGTGATGATGTTCACGATTATGATGATGATGCTTATGATGCTGAGGAAGATCATTATCGTGGCTCATTATGTAGGCCGCTATGATGATGATGATGATGGTGGTGGTGGTGGTGGTGGGGTAGTGATGGTGGTGGTGGCTGTGGTCGTGGTTATGTTGGTGGTGGTGGTGGTAGTGGTAGTGGTTGTGGTGATGGTGGTAGTGGTGGTGGTAGTGGTTGTGGTCATGGTTATGTTGGTGGTGGTGGTGGTGATGGTATTGGTGGTGGTAGTGGTGGTTGTGGTTGTGGTCATGGTTATGTTGGTGGTGGTGGTGGTGGTGGTGGTGGTAGTGGTGGTGGTGAGGATAATGATGTTGATGATGGTAGTGGGGGGTGATGATGATGCTGATGTTAGTGGTGGTGTTGGAGGTGGTGATGATGATGATGACGATGACGATGACGACTACGATGAAGATGATGAAGCAGGTAAAGAAAAAATGGACTCTAAGGCCTTTTCTTTTACAAACAAAAACATAAGATTACAAATTATTTCTAATTTCCATTTTCTGTCTCTTTTAGATTTTCCATTTGTATTTCATTCGGCCATTTAAATCAACTTTAAATTCAGCAAATTCGATTATTTCCAATTCCAAAACAAACAAAAAAACCTTTACATCGTTTGTAGCACTTATTAGATTTTCTCTTGCTCAAAGTATAACCTTGGGACTTTTTACATGATTCCTAAAAGGGATGACTTCAAAGAGGTATGGAAGAATGCGACGATGTCCATAAAACAATTTTAAGCACCATTTGTGTTTTTGTTTAATTTTATAAAATTAAATTTAAGCAAGGTTAGAATTGAATCTTAAAGAGTCTACAATCAGAATAGGACTGCATTATTCAATTCTTTTTTTAATGATTACAGGTAACAAACCTCTGATCCGGAATCTGGAAATCTGGAATTACAAGAAATTCTACTATTTTTGAAACTGGCTACCTTTGAATTTCGCAGGCTGTAGTAGCCCAGCGCGCGGCCGTTTTGTTTTGGCTTCCGAGGCGTTTACGTCACACGATACCATTTGCTGTGTGACTGCTGCTGTGTGGACGCCCTCTTCTCACATTTAAGTAGTTATTTGTCTTTATTCATTATAATTTTAATTCATTACCATGTCTAAAATGCCAGCACAAGGCAGCTTGCTTGTTGAAACCCGAAAGAAAATATTCAAGACTTTAAGAATTTTAAGTGGCGTATTAGCGATCAAACAAACACTCTGCTTTATAAATGTATTAATTTGTATATGTTATACAGTTTTGTTCTTTATTTATCGTTGTTATTTTTATATTTTCAGTACAGATTTATCATATGTCCTGAAATAAAAAAAAAAATCCGAACCACTACCGGTCTCAACTTTGCCGAATAATAGTTTTGGTACCTGTAATAACAATTGCTGTGGAACTAATAAGCAATTCGAAGGTGAAACTTTTTGACAGGTCGTGAAGAAATTGCGCTACAAGAAACACAATAGGAAATGTTATGAAAATTATCTTTTTCGCTATCTTGATGAATAATTTACAGTGTCAAAATGAAATATACTGGTACGCAATTACCTACTAACTGGTATTCATTGGATCCGAAGGGATATAAAGCAACGTTGGTCGCAGCGACATTTGATCTCAGAACGAAGAGACGGAATATGTAAGCGTTTTGTTTTGCGTGATAACGATTCAGAAAGCCCGAGGAAGAGTAGTCTGAAGATAGAGACAGGAGCACTCACATGCACAGCTCGAGAACAAGCGTTAAAACCAACTATGTGACGTACAGAATAGACCAACCTGCGGACAGTAACAAAGGCAGAATATGTGGTGAACGGAGTGAAATCGTTATAGTATATCGTTAGCGAATACCCAAAATTTGCACAAGGCGAATACAAAAGACGGCATGACAATGTTTCAAGAATGATCGATTGTAACCTCTGTGGAAATCACAGCCTACGAAAAGAAAAGACGTAGTATGAGAAAACCCCAGAAGGAGTCACCGAGAATGAAGATTACAAAATCCTGAGGGATGCAATGATTCAGTGAGATAATCTGTCCAGCCATCGGAAACCGGTCATTGCTATATGCAACAAAACCACCTAAAACGGCGATGTCGATGTTAGACGCTTCTAGCACTCCCTTTGGATATTTAATATTGTTATTCAAGCAGATGATATAAAGATCTTACAAAATTGATCTTGTTGGAAAATGATAATTTCTTAATGTGATATATGTACCTCACTACTTGTATAAAGAGATGAACATATTTTATTACGAAAATAAACCATAAATAGTTGATTGCTTACAGGTATAATCATTTCAATGGATTTAGTAAGAACATGAATTTTTCTTTTCCGGGAACTTAACTAGCAAGATGTTGTTCTTAGATTAAACGTTTCATTCTCTACTTTCCTCAAAAGAACCTACCGAAATAGAAAATTATATCCATAAGTCATCTAACCACCCAGAAAGAAATCAACAAATTCGAAAATTCAAGCAGATGATGTAAGGATACTACAAAATTGATCTTGTTGCAAAATGATAATTTCTTAATGTGATATGTGTACCTCACTACTTGTAGTATAAAGAGATGAACAAATTTTATTACAAAAATAAACCATAAATAGTTGATTGCTTACAGGTATAATTCTTTCAATGGATTTAGTAAGAAAATGAAATTTTCTTTCCGTGAACTTAACTAGCAAGATCTTATCCTTAGATTAAACGTTTCATTTTCTACTCCCCTCAAAAAACAACGAAATAGAAAATTATATCTATAAGACGTCTAACCACCCAGAAAAAAATCAACAAATTCTAAAAGCGTTCTTCGAGGAATATATTGATTTTCCTATAATTCATTTGATAAATTTTCTCTATATTACAATAAATCACATAAAATATAGGATTCGAGTTAAGTTAAATATATGTATGAAACTACCACACCGGCTTACATCTCTGAAAATAGCCCTAGAACTCGAGCAAAGCGTAAAAAACTTAAGAAATAATTTGGTATAGGATGTCCTTCATGGTACACCTGTAGCAGCAATAATTTTTACCCTGTTCTACTGTACGTCAGACAACAAAAATGCTAGAAATGATCTTACAATTGTTCCAAAGTGTGAACATCAAATTCAGAAAATGATTATGCTACAAGAAAAAAAAATTCCATTGTATAAAAAAGAATATAATATCCACCGAAGATAACTACAAGTTAAACTTATAGCGGCGAACCGACAAACATTTAATGCACAAAATATATGAAATCCACACAACACATGACGCATGCCACATCTTCATTCTTCACAAATTTCACTCCTAACTCTCAATTAAAATATGCTCTAGCATCTGCTTCACAACTACACCCATTTCCATTTTTCCAATACATGCTTCTTCTTCTTCTTCTTCTTCTTCTTCTTCTTCTTCTTCTTCTTCTTCTTCTTCTTCTTCTTCTTTTCTTCTTTTCTTCTTCTTCTCTTTCTTCTTCTTCTACTAATTCTTCTTCACCTTCTTCTTCTACTATTTCTTCTTCTTCTTTTTATTCTACTTCTTCTTTTCTTATTTTCTTCTTTTCTTCTTCTTCTCTTCTTCTTCTTCTACTTTTTCTTCTTCACCTTCTTCTACTATTTCTTCTTCTTCTTCTTCTTTTACTACTACTTCTTCGTTTCCTTCTTCTTCTTCTACTATTTCTTCTTCTTCTTTTTATTCTACTTCTTCTTTTCTTATTTTCTTCTTTTCTTCTTCTTCTCTTCTTCTTCTTCTACTTTTTCTTCTTCACCTTCTTCTACTATTTCTTCTTCTTCTTCTTTTCTTATTTTCTTCTTTCTTCTTCTTTCTTCTTCTTCTTCTTTCTTCTTCTTCTTCTTCTTCTTCTTCTTTCTTCTTCTTCTTTCTTCTTCTTCTTTTCTTCTTCTTCTTCTCTTCTTCTTCTTCTCTTCTTCTTCTTCTTCTTCTTCTTCTTCTTCTTCTCTTCTTCTTCTTTCTTCTTCTTTTCTTCTTCTTCTTTTCTTCTTCTTCTTCTTCTTCTTCTCCTTCTTATTATTATTATTATTATTATTATTATTATTATTATTATTATCCTTTTCTTCTTTTCCTTCTTCTTCATTGTCATCATCATCATCATCATTATGCTTTCACCTTTGTCTTCCTCCTCTTCCCGCTTTTCTCGCCTTGGCTTTACTTTTCATCCCTTTTCTTTCCCGACTTCTCTTTTTCAAAACCAGCTAAACCGACAATTACCTGATTTCCCTTCCACTCCTTTCTCTCTTACTAATTAATAATATATCACTAAAACGTAAGAGAGTTCACCTCACCAACACAATTTCTTCCGATTTCAAATCGGAAGCATAATCTGTATTTATATTTAACTCATTCATATATATCATACTATCTCGAAATGGCGCCGGGCTGACAGAATCGTTAGCACGCCAGCCGAAGTGCTTAGCGGTATTTCGTCTGCCGCTACGTTCTGAGTTCAAATTCTGCCGAGTTCGACCTTGCCTTTCATCCTTTCGGGGTCGATAAATTAAGTAGCAGTTACGCACTGGGGTCGATATAATCGACTTAATCCGTTTGTCTGCCCTTGTTTGTCCTCTCTGTGGTTAGCCCCTTGTGGGTAGTAAATAAATAGTATGGAAGGCCAGGGGTGCCAAAGTTTTCGGTGAAAATTTTCGAAAAGTTTTTCGAAAAAATTTTCGGTGAAAATTTTCGGAAAATATTTCGTGAAACTATTTGAAAAATTTTTGGGTAATATTTTCTGTGAAAATTTTTGGAAAATTTTTGGGGAAAACTACCGTGAAAATTTTCGAAAAATTTTTGGGGCAAATTTTCGGTGAAAATTTTGGCAAAATTTTTGGGGAAAATCGTCGAAAAATTTTTAGGTAAAATTTTCGAAAAACCTTTGGAGAAAATTTTCGGTGCCAAATTCGGTGAAAAATTTTTGGGAAAAATTCTCGATGCAAATTTTTGAAAAATATTTGGAGAAAATTTTCCGTGACAATTTTCGAAAAATTTTGGGGAATGTTTTTGGTGAAAACTTTCGAAAAATTTTTGGAGAAAATTTTTGGTGAAAATTTTCGAAAAATTTTTTAGTAAAATTTTAAGAGAAAAACTTCGAAAAATTTTTTGGGGAAACTTTTGAAAAACCTTTGAATAAATTTTCGACGAAAATTTTCGTAAAATTTTTTTGTAAAATTTTCGGCAAAAATTTTTCGAAATTTTTGACTGAAAATTTTACCAAAAAATTTTTGGAAAATTTTCACCAAAAATTTTCTCCAAAAATTTTTTCAAAAAAATTTTCGGTGAAAATTTCAGAAAAATTTTTGGGGAAAATTTTCAGTGAAAATTTCAGAAAAATTTTTGGGGAAGATATTCGGTGAAAATTTTGGCAGAATTCTTGGGGAAAATTTTCGAAAAATTTTTGGTGAAAATTCCAGAAAAACTTTGGGGAAAATTTTCGGTGAAATTTTTGGAAAAATTTTGGGGGAAAATTTTCGAAAATTCACCAGGCCAGTGGTGCCAAAATTACAAATATGGAAGGACAGCGGTGCCAATAAAAACAAATTATGGAAGGCCAGCGGTGCCAAAATCACAAAGTATGGAAGGACAGCGGTGCCAATATCGGCGAAAAATTTTGGGGGAAAATTTTCTGTGAAAATTTTCGAATACTTTTTTCGTAAAATTGCAGTGAATATTTTGTAAAAATTTTGGGGAAAATTTTAGGTGAAAATTTTTGAAATAATTTTCGAAAAAATTTTAGAAAATTATAGAAAAATTATTGCGGAAAATTTTCGGTGAAAATTTTAGAAAAATTTTTCGGTAAAATTTTCGGTGAAAATTTTGGCAAAATTATTGGGGAAAATTTTCGAAAAATTTTTGTTGAAAATTTTCGAGAAACCTATGGGGAAAATTTTCGGTAAAAATTTTCGAAAACTTTTTGGGGAAAATATTCGGTGAAAATTTTGGAAAAAATTTTTGAGGAAAATTTTCGAAAAATCACAGAGCCAGTTGTGCCAAAATTACAAATATGGAAGGCCAGCAGTGCCAAAATCACAAAGTATGGAAGGACAGTGGTGCCAATATCGGTGACAATTTTTGGGGAAAATTTTGGAAAAATGTTTACCAGAAAATTTTCGGTGAAAATTTTCAAAATCCATAGAACGAATATGCTCCATATGCTGAGGTCTATAAACGTCCACATCGTCATAGTTGTTTGGTGTAAAGCAGAATCTGATGTATCGTGGATGGTGAGGCATTGTTGACTGTAGTAGTAAACCAGAATTCACTCTATATATACACAGAAAGCAGCAGCAGCCACATGAAAATCTATTTTTAGCCATAACATTTGGCAAAATTTTTAGGGAAAACTTTCGAAAGATTTTTGGGGAAAATTTTCGATGTAAATTTTTGAAAAATTTTGAGAATATTTTTGGTGAAAATTTTCGAAAAATTTTTTGGTAAAATTTTCAGTGAAAGATTTCGAAAAAATTTTGTGGAAAATTTTCGGCAAAAATTTCGAAAAATTTTTGGTTAAAATTTTCAGTGAAAATTTACGAAAAATTTTTGGGGGACACTTTCGAAAAACCTTTGAATAAATTTTCGAAAAATTGTTGGGGAAAATTTTCGGTCAAAATTTTCGAAAAATTTTTTCGTACAATTTCAGTGAAACTTTTCGTAAAAATTTTTGGGGAAAATTTTCGAAAAATGTTTACCAGAAAATTTTGTGTGAAAATTTTCAAAAAACCATAGAACGAATATGCTCCATATGCTGAGATCTATAAACGTCAACATCATCATAGTTGTTAAGTGTAAAGCAGAATCTGGTGTATCGTGGATGGTGAGGCATCTTGACTGTAGTAGTATACCAGAATTCCCTCTATATACACACAGAAAGCAGCAGCAGCCACATAAAAATCTATTTTTGGGTAAACCATAAAACGAATATTCTCCATATGCATAAACGTCCACATCGTCATAGTTGTTTCGTGTAAAGCAGAATCTGGTGTATCGTTGATGGTGAAGCATGTTGACTGTAGTAGTAAACCAGAATTCGCTCTATATATACACAGAAAGCAGCAGCAGCAGCCAACTAAAGGTTTATTTTTAGCCATAACATAAATCGGGGAAAATTTTCGGCAAAAATATTCGAAAAATTTTTGAGGAATATTTTCTGTGAAAATTTTCGAAAAATTTTGGGTGAAATTTTCGATGATCATTTTCGAAAAACCATATAACGAATATGCACCATATACTGAGGTCTATAAACGTCGACATCGTCATAGTTGTTAAGTGTAAAGCAGAAACTAGTGTATCGTGGATGGTGAGGCATCTTGACTGCAGTAGTAAACCAGAATTCACTCTATATATTCACAGAAAGCAGCAGCAGCCAACAAAATGTCTATTTTTAGACATAACATAAATTTCCGAAATACTTTTGGGGAAAATTTTCAAAATTTTCGAAAAATTTTTTGTGAAAAATTTCTGTATAAAATTTTCTGTAAAAATTTTTGGGGAAATTTTCGAAAAATTTTTGGGAAAAATTTTCGACAAATCACAATGCCAGCGGTGCCAAAATCTTGAAGTATGGAAGGGCAGCGGTGCCAAAATCTTGAAGTATGGAAGGCCAGCGGTGCCAACATCAAAAAGTATGGAAGGCCAGCGGTGCTGAAAATAAAAAAGTATGGAAGGCCAGGGGTGCCAAATTCGCTGAAAAATTTTTGGGGAAAATTTTCCGTGAAAATTTTCGAAAAGTTTTGGGAAATGTTTTTGGTGAAAATTTTCGAAAAATTTTTGGAAAAAATTTCTGGTGAAAATTTTCCACAAATTTTTTGGTAAAAGTTTCAGTGAAAAATTTCGAAAAATTTTTGGGTAAAATTTTCGGTGAAAATTTAGGAGAAATTTTTGGGGGAAATTTTCGAAAAACCTTTGGGTAAAATTTTCGAAGAAAATTTTCGTAAAATTTTTGGGGAATATTTTCGGCAAAAATTTTCGTAAAGTTTTTCGAGAAAATTTTCGTTGAAAATTTTCAAAGAATTTTTGGGTAAAATTTTCGAAGAAAATTTTCGTAAAATTTTTGGGGAATATTTTCGGCAAAAATTTTCGTAAAGTTTTTCGAGAAAATTTTCGTTGAAAATTTTCAAAGAATTTTTGGGTAAAATTTTCGACGAAAACTTTCGTAAAATTTTCGGGGAAAATTTTTGGCAAATATTTTCGTAAAAGAGTAGAAAATTTTATTATTATTGCTATTAAGGCGACGAGCTGGCAGAATCGTTAGTACGCTGGGCGAAATACTTAGCGGTATTTCATCTATCGTTACGATCTGACTTCAAATTCCGCCGAGGTCCACTTTGCCTTTCATCCTTTCGTACCAGTTACGCACTGGCGTCGATATGATCGACTTTATCCGTTTGTCTGTCCTTGTTTGTCTCCTCTGTGTTTAACCCCTTCTGGGTAGTAAAGAAATAGGTATTTTGTCTGCCGTTACGTTCTGAGTTCAAATTCCGCCGATGTCCACTTTGCCTTTCATCCTTTCGGGGTCGATAAATTAAGTACCAGTTACGCACTGGGGTCGATGTAATCAACTTAATCCGTTTATCTGTCCTTGTTTGTCCCCTCTGTGTTTAGCCCCTTGTGGGTAGTAAGGATTACTTTATACGTAAATGAATGTTCTGAATGTTATATTGAATACGTAAACTGACTTACGTATGGTGAGTATAATTATCATCGAAATGATTACAGTAATCCCTCTACTATCGCGGGTGCTACGTTACAATTTCCCACCCGTGATAAGTGAAAATCCGCGAGGCAGAAAGAGTACTGTATATTTCTTATATACTGCCTGTCTTTATAATTTGTATGTATTTATTATATTGTAAATTGAAAACAACACCACCGAGCAGTCTTCGTAAGCTTAAATAATCTTATCTACTGGAGGCACACAGCCTCAAATTTGTGGGGTGGGAACTAGTCGATTATACCGACCCCAGTGTTTCATTCGTACTTAATTTATCGACTCTGAAAAAATGAAAGGCAAAGTAGACCTCGCTGGAATTTGATCTCAGAACGTAAAGAGAGACGAAATACTGCTAAGCATTTCGTCCCTTACGCTAACTATTCTGCCAGCTCGCTGCATTTGACGTAACTTTAAATAATAAATCAGGATAAGTGAACCGCGTTATGGCGAAGGATTACTGAATCCTTAAATTTAAACAAAGAATTACGTGTATAGAAGAACATTATATCCGTTGTTAATTATTTGTTTAGAAGAAGTAGCAATCATTTAGAAGTTTGACTTCATCGAATTTTTCGCTTCAAAAGCCGCATCATGGAGCCATTAAGCATTAGCTTTTGCCAAGAATTATGTTTCACCAGTGATTCCATTATCAAAATAATAATGTATGCAAGATTATTGTGTTTCTTTGATAACGCTCTATGATCAAAACTACAATACGGTAGTTCTTTTGATGTGGCAAATATCGAGCTCTACTCTGATGAAGTCTGTGAGTTTTCTTTTCTTTTTTACATCTTTGTATTTTGCAAGCGTGGCTGTGTGGTAAGAAGCTTGCTTCCCAACCACATAGTTCCGGGTTCAGTTCCACTGCGTGGCACCTTGCTGTCTTCTACACTATAGCCGCATGTCACTATAGCCTCGTGGCACCTTAGTGTCTTCTACAATATAGCCTGGGTCCGACCGAAGCCTTGTTAGTGGATTTGGTAAACGGAAACTGAAAGTAGCCCGTCGTAAACACACAGACACACACACACACACACACACACACGCACACACACACCACATATATATATATATATATATATATATTATATATATATATATATATATATATATATATATATACATATACATATATTTTAAATAAAGATTTATTATTACCGTTATTAACGATAGTTTTCTTTTAAACAGAGGAGCAGGACGTTTAAAGTAAGAATCGCACACGAGCTAATGTAGTGAATACTTTAGAAATAGATGTTAAAATGCTATTTTCAACTGAAGATCTCAGAATACGTTGGTCATACAGGGGGTGAAATCAATTGGTATCCAAATATACATTACTTGCTGATGTATTCAACGCAAAGGTAAGCCTGTTTCTCATATGTTCATTGCATTGCTCGTGTGTATCTGTATTGTGAGTGTCTGATGGTTTATATATTATATATTATATGTTGCATATATATGGTTTTGTGTTTGTGTGTTTGTATTTGTCGTTCCACCATCGCTTGGAAACTGGTGTTGGTATGTTTATGTCCCCGTAACTTAGCGATTCGGCTAAACAGAACGATAGAATAAGTACTAAGCGCACAAAGAATACATACTAGGATCGATTCGTTCTACTAAAGGCGGTGCCCCAGCATGGCCGCACTCAACTGACTGAAACAAATAGAAGAGTAAGCTAGAACGTTACCAGTCTTATGACTGGTAAGTTTGTAAGTACACTAATACCTCGACTGTCGCGTGTGTTAGGTTCCAAAGCACCTTGCGGTAGTTGAAAATCCTTGAAGTAGAAACAGTACTGTACTGCATATATTTTTATTATTTTTATAATTTCTATATATTAATCTCTTATTATAAAAGGCAGATTTTATCTGCCTCCCTTTGTATCTTATAGAAATCTACAATATAGGATTTCTTCAATTACAATTTACCTAGCATTGCCAGGTCCAGTTTTTAAAATTTCAACCCCAATTAAGCAAAATTTAGAG
This sequence comes from Octopus sinensis, assembly GCF_006345805.1. NCBI lineage: Eukaryota > Metazoa > Mollusca > Cephalopoda > Octopoda > Octopodidae > Octopus > Octopus sinensis. The sequence continues at coordinate 105,391,443 of NC_043001.1, read as the reverse complement.
AAAACTCACATTGTGGTGTGTAAGTGAAGTGCTTTTCTTAGTGTGGGCTACAGCACACGCACACACACACACACAAAAACGGAGCGATCTGATTTACTCACGCTATCACTCTAATTTCTCCTCCTTTCTCTTTGCAAGTGTGCAACGATTAAAGTGAAACTATTTATATAAAACGGATCACTCATGCTATCAACATAATTTCTCATACTTTCTCTTTGCAAGTGTACCTTAAACCACTACTAAAAAAAACACAGCAAACAGAAACAAATAAATACATAACAATTTACTCCTCACACAATTTCTTCAATTAGAGTTTACCTGTGATTTTTCAAAGTACTTCCATTCGGTTATGCCATACAAAATTTCTTTCAATTTCACCCCCAATTATGACAAAATTCGAGAAAACTCAATATATTAACTTTTCACTCCCACTTCCTCTTTACACACATAGACACGCTAATATATACGACAGTGTCAATTGTTGACAGACATTGTAAGCTAACGTGTGTGTGTGCTGTGTGTGCGTGTGTGTCTGTGCGCGCGTGTGTGTGTGTGTGTGTATGTGTGTGTGTATGTGTGTGACAGGGGTGAGCCATTCAGACTGGTCATCCATTTTGGCGAGAAGATCCCTTATCGTCTTTTATGCTACACCACTGGTTTTCAGTTCAAGAAGGACTATTCATTATAATACATCAGTTCCACACATTTACCCTGGATTCCATTTCGGACAACTGCACAAACATTTGCCATTTCACACATGTATGTAAACAAACTCCTTTCTTAAAAATTTCAATTCATTTTCAATTTACGTTTCTATACACTTTACGCAAATATTTGATTAAACAACTAAAACACTTCACATTTCGAACATGTACGTAAACTACTTCCTTTCTTGCAAATCTAACTTTCTTTTCTGGCCTTTAACTCAAATTTCTATACATTTTACACACTCTGCCGCTATACTTGCATAAAATTTTTCTTTCAGCTGCTAATATTTATTTCTTTTCCTTCCACGCTTTACATTTTTCCACATTTCATTCACATTATAATTTCTATCTTTAAGTAGCTTTCACCCTTTCTTTTTCACATAAAATGCCACCGAAAAAGAGAAGTCGCCTCGGCCGCCATACTGCAGCAGCAGCGACGAAAAAGGCGAAGCGCAGCGCCATAAACGCTTCTGCTGTTGCTGCACAAAGGGCTTCAGAGGACCCACAACAAAGGGCCACTCGACTGGCTACAAACGCTGCGGTTGCTTCATACGATGCTGCTTCCACGGCTTCAGACGGTTCGGAAACAAGATCGAAGCGCAGCGCCATAAATGCTTCTGCTGTTGCTGCACAAAGGGCTTCAGAGGACCCACAACAAAGGGCCACTCGACTGGCTACAAACGCTGCGGCTACTGCTGCTTCAACATTTTCGACACATTCCCACGACTCAGACCAGCAACGTTCTACATTCCAGCGGAACAGTCGACGTCGCGGTCTGACGGGTCGAAACAGACCTTACTGGCATCTACGTGCTTGCAAGTATGAGCCCAACTTCAATTACTCGATGCACGCTGACATAAATACTGGGGAAATGTTCTTCAATTGCCAATTCTGCAATGCTAAAAAGTGGGCTGGGGAACCACCTGCGATGTGCTGCTTAAACGGTAAGGTCAGCTTGCCCCCTCTTCGGGAGCTGCCAGACCCTTTGAAGGAATTACTTACTGGTTCCACCTCAAGGTCATCAAAATTCCTTCAACTCATCAGGAAATACAATTGTGCATTTCAGATGACTTCTTTCGGGGCTAACGTTGTCAGAGAAACTGGTTGGATGCCTACTTTCAAGGTCCAGGGCCAGGTGTACCACCTTATTGGGTCACTCCAGCCACTACAAAATTGCAAACCTTCGTTCCTTCAAATTTATTTTATTACAGATTACAATAGGCAACTTGATTTGCGTTTCGATGTAATTCCACAACCTGCAAACACTAACGCTGACAATTTCGACAGGGACGTGCTGCTCACTCTGCAAAACATGCTTCATGACCACAACAGCTATATTCGCAGTTTCAAATACGCCTTGGAAACAGCCCCTTCACCAACATTCACCATTGTCATCGATGCTGACAAAAGGCCTTCTGGGGAGCACGCGCGGCGATATAACGCTCCTTCGTGCAATGAAGTGGCCATAGTTCTCCATGGTGAACAGCACAAGCAGCGGGACATAGTTCTTCAAAGCCGCGACAGTGGTCTTCAGCGTATTAATGAGACACATCGGTCATATGACGCCCTGCAGTATCCCCTTCTTTTTCCGTATGGAGAAGACGGGTACCATTTCGGCATTCCTCACCACAAACCAAACGAGCCCTCGGCTGCGACATCTAAAACTGTTTCATGTATGGCTTTTTACTCATACCGCTTCATGACAAGGCATAATAATTTCAACCCCCTGCACAGATCACGGGAACTGTTTCACCAGTTTGCGGTTGACATGGTTGCAAAGATGGAGTCCGAGAGACTGGGCTTCATCAAATTGAATCAGAAGCAGCTGCGCTCAGACTCCTACATCCATTTGCGTGATGGCATCAGGAATGACACTGACGCCCGCAATATCGGCAAAATATGCATTCTCCCCTCAACCTATACAGGGGTCCCACGGTACATGCACGAGCGAACACAAGACGCTATGACTTACGTTCGGCATTATGGGCGACCCGATTTATTCATTACCTTTACATCTAACCCAGAGTGGGTTGAGGTAACGCGAGAACTTCTCCCAGGGCAGCAGTACTGTCATCGCCATGATATTATTGCAAGGGTTTTCAGGCAGAAACTGGCTAAGCTCATTCTTTTAATAAAAAAAGGCCAGGTTTTTGGGCCTGTTAACTGCCACATGTATACTGTTGAGTGGCAGAAAAGAGGGTTGCCACACGCGCACATTTTGCTTTGGTTGGTCAACAAAATAGACCCAACAGTTCTTGATGATCTCATTGCAGCAGAAATTCCGGACTCAACTGTTGACCGGCAGCTGTACGACATTGTGAAGGCACACATGGTACACGGTCCGTGCGGTCCTGGTTTTCAAAAGTTCTCCTCATGCCACAAAGACCACGTCTGCACTAAACGGTACCCAAAGAGGTTCGTGGACGAGACCCAGACCGGCCGCGACGGATACCCACTGTACAGAAGAAGGCACCCTGACAATGGTGGATTCACTATAACGTTACGGGGTCATCAAGTGGATAATAGGTGGGTAGTGCCGTACTGTCCAATTCTGATGAAAACTTTTAACGCTCACATAAATGTGGAGTTCTGTCATTCAGTCAAGTCTATAAAGTATATATGTAAATATGTTAACAAGGGTTCTGACGCTGCCATGTTTGGCCTTCAAAAGGACAATAGCATGGACGAGGTGTCACAGTACATGGCAGGTCGGTACATAAGCAGTGGTGAAGCTTTTTGGCGGATATTCGGGTTTCCACTTCACCAAAGGCACCTCGCCATCATACAACTAGCGGTTCATTTGGAAAATGGCCAACGAACTTACTTTACTGAACAGACTGCAGCTGATTTGGCGGCAAATCCAAAACAAACAACTTTGACCGGTTTCTTTAGGCTTTGCCAACTTGACACATTTGCTAAAACACTTTTATACCCTCATGTCCCGTCCTACTACGTGTGGTCAAACAACAATTGTGTGCGTAGGAAGTCTGGTCAGGATGTTGAAGGACATCCTGGTGTCAAGTTTAACAGTTGTCTAGGAAGAGTCTACACTGTACCTCCAAACCAACATGACTGTTTTCACCTGCGCCTTCTCCTCCATGAGGTTTTAGGCCCACAAAGTTTTCAAGACATCAGAACTGTTGATGGTGTATTATGTGATACTTTCCGTGAAGCCTGTTTTCGGCGCCGACTTTTGGAGGATGATTCACAATGGGGCGCCACTATGGCAGAAGGTGTTTTATTCAAATCTCCTAAAAAAATCAGATCGCTTTTCGCTATTCTATTACTATGGTGTGACTTGGCTAATCCCGCCTCTTTATGGCTTACCTACAAAGATGATATGTCTGAAGATTTCCTGCGTCACGCTCAATCGCTACATCCATCAATGGAGGTCGGGTACACTGACCTCATTTACAACAGGGCACTGCTTGAAATCGAAGATACTGTACTCGATATGGGCGGTAGTGCCTTGCCGGTCTATGGCCTACCTTCAACAAACCGGGAAGGCACAAACACTCTGTCTTCACATTTGCTGCGTGAGACATGTTTTAATGTTGACGTGCTTGCCGAGTACATAGCCGACAATGAGCCAAAGCTCATTCCAGAACAGAAGTTCGCTTACAACTCCGTTGTTAATTCAGTCCGGGCCAAAGCTGGGGACATTTTTTTCCTGGACGCTCCTGGGGGCACTGGGAAAACTTTTGCCAACAAATTAATATTGGCTGAGATTAGGCGAACACAAGGCATTGCCCTAGCTGTGGCATCATCTGGGATTGCGGCTACTTTGTTGCCAGGCGGCAGGACAGCTCACTTTACTTTCAAACTCCCACTTGACTTAGCGAAGACTGAGACACCAACTTGCAACATCAGTAACAGCTCCGATCAGGCAGAAGTCTTCAGACGATGCAAGCTTATCGTTTGGGATGAATGCACGATGGCCCACAGAGGTGCTCTTGAGGCACTAGATAGATCTCTCAGAGACATCAAACACTCTTCAGCTCCCATGGGAGGCATAACACTTCTTCTTTCAGGGGACTTCCGACAAACACTTCCCGTTATTCCCAAAGGGACTAGAGCTGATGCTGTAAGTGCGTGTCTTAAGTCATCCACATTGTGGCCACTGGTGAAGACTCTCAAACTTCACACCAATATGCGTGCTCATATGCGACGTGATATCACATCAGCAGCATTTTCTCACACCCTCCTTGCACTTGGCGAAGGCAAAATACCAGGGGATGAAAATGGTAATATTGCCATCAATTCCATTTGTACCATTGTTAACACGCCTTCTGATCTCAGAGATGCAGTCTTCCCAGATCTACAAGCTAATTATCAGAATATGGATTGGATTGGCCAAAGGGCTATTCTGGCCCCGAGGAATAAAACTGTTCACCATATTAATGATGAAATGCTAAAACTCATTCCTGGGGATGTCTATGTATATAAGTCTATTGATAAAACTCCTGACCCAGACGACGTCATCAATTATCCAATAGAGGTACTCAATTCCTTTGAGCCCCCCGGACTACCACCACACATTCTCAAACTTAAAGTTGGTGCCCCTATAATTCTCATTAGAAATTTGGTTCCCCCAAAACAATGTAATGGCACACGTTTGATCGTTAAGTCATTATCTCCCAATCTGATTGAGGCCACCATTATCACAGGGTGCGGTCGAGGCAACGTTGTGCTCATACTTAGGATGCATCTTTTCCCATCAGGAGCAGACCTACCTTTCATATTTCGGAGGTCCCTGTTCCCAGTAAGGCCATGTTTCGCAATGTCAATTAACAAAGCGCAGGGTCAAACACTGTCTGTGACAGGAATACATTTGGGAGAGCCATGTTTCTCTCATGGTCAGCTTTATGTTGGCTGTTCGCGTGTCGGCAGCAACAGTGATGCTTTCGCATTCCTTCCACAACGAAAAACAAAAAAACATTGTGTACAAGGAGGTTCTATAGGATTACTACGTTTCATCATTTTCAAACACGTTAGTATTTCACTTACATACGACTCTCTTTTATGATGGCATTTACATTTCTAGGCGTTTCATAACATTAATTCAAACTTAACCAACACCTGTCCTTCGCTCAGCTCTATTTCTATCCATTCATCATCAAACCACCAGCCTCATCTTCTATATCCAACGTACATGACACATCTACCCCCTACATCTACACTCTCATTGTTAAAGTTTACATGAGCGACAACACGATCGCAACATACACTTTCGAAACTAATCAACAGATCATTTTATACAACAACAAATTTAATCAAAACGCCCATCAATGAAAACATCTCCACCACTGTATTGTGATTCACCTAATCAACACCACTACAGTCTTGCCGGTCTGACATATGGTGAGTAGATGCTATTGTTCTATATTTTATAAATTACACATATTTACTTACCCATGCTTCATTCCTCTCTTGCCTACATATGAAATCCACTCTCTTTTAACACAGCATCAAGTTTTGTAACAGCACATTCACCTGCGAACGTTTTACATCGCCTTCCACGACTATCAAATTCTTACAATTATGAGAACAATAACATGGCTCTTTTCAAGGCAACCTCACATTCAATTCTTACACCATTCTACGAGGGGGTAGGAACACCTTTACACGGCTTTCTATACACTTACAAATACATTCATTCGCCGTGAACTTATATCAATATTTGCCTGAATAATTATCATAATTCAGTGCAATCATTAACAGTACTTTCAAGCAATTCAGCCCCGAGCAACGCCGGGCAATTCTGCTAGTTTTATTATAAATGCAAAACAACACTAAAGAGGAATCGACGTAAACTTAACTAATAAACCTATTAGGGGCAAAAGTTATCTAAAATATCCGCAGGTATTTTAAAGATGTTTTTTTCTAACTGATAAGGTTGATACGCATTTTCTCATTGTTCATTTCTTAGATAATCCCTTTAGTTTCGAAGATATAATTTATAAGCCATTTCATTATGGCAATGAGAAATTACAGAACATCGACACTGACTTTGTATTTCAAGTAATTAAGTGAAACTTGTTAATATACACGTCTCTAAAACATCAAATATATTTTCCGTGACACAAGGAAAAATCAGTTACAGGGATTTTAGGAACAGAATATTTCCAAGCATAATTGGGAGATATGAAATTATTTTGTTTAAATACTTATTTAGTAAAATTGTGTTTACTGTTATAATATGTCTTTAAGTTAATGGATGTATTACAAATAATATAACATTCTGCATAGGTAAACATCATTAAGAATGAATTGTATACAACTAACAATGAATAACAGCAACGCATTTCCATTAGTACGTATTCTTCAGCCCAGGAAAATATCCATTAAAATTTCTTCATTAACAAATTGAATTATTTCGCCGCCAAAATTACGTTTAAAGTTATTGATATTAATGTTCACCCGAGGTTGTTAGAAAATCATTTCGAATCTAGAATTCACTTGTTTCAGTATACTTCCCAATGACTTGAAAGCTTTTTAGATCCATCAACACGAAACCTAACGAATAAAGCAAACACGTTTCTTTTAATAAAGAAGAGAGTAACGAAATTAATTAAATAATCACTCGAGGCAAGATGGATGCATTCTCTATTATTAAAAAATGAATATGAAGTAGGACAGTAATATCCAAAAAATCTTACACCAAAAATATAATATTTTTAGTCATACATCGATATACTAACCTTGTGTATGTCAATCTCATTGAAACGTTTCCTGTTTAAACAAATGAATTTTGCTACGGTTAAATGTATTATAAATAAATTTCACGCGCAGAAATATTATATATGTTGATGTGTTCGTGCATTTTACTCTCTGCTTATTTTTGTGTTCCTTTCTGCTGAAGAGCTTAGGCTCGAAACGTAAAAGACTTTCTCTCTCCCGAGCGTTCAACTAATATATATGTTTGTTATTTACACATCCGTCTTCATCGTTTGTTTTTCTGGGGTCGATATAATCGACTTAATTCGTTTGTCTGTCCTTGTTTGTCCTCTCTGTGCTTGGCTCCTTGTGGGTAGTAAAGAAAAAGGTATTTCGTCTGTCTTTACGGTCTGAGTTCAAATTCCGCCGAGGTCGACTACGTTTTTTTTATCCTTACGGGATCGTTAAATTTAATACCAGTTGTGTACTGGGGTCAATCTAATCGATTGCTCTCCTCCCTAAAAGTGTCAGGCCTTGGGCCTAGAGTAGAAAAGTATATTCAGCCCGTTGGGCAATATGCTGAGCGGTATTTTGCCTACCTTTACGTTATCCTTTCGGGCTCGACACAATTAGTACCAGTTGAGCACTGGGGTCAATCTAATCGACTTGCCCCCCACCACCACCACCACTGAACTTGCTGGCCTCGTGTCAGAATTTGAAACCAACACTTATAACCAAAGTCATACATGTAAAAATAGAATTCATCAAACGTAATATTTAGTATTGTGGTTTGAGGCTAGATTAGAAAAAGATCTTAATTATTTTCTAATTAGTTAACATCTAGAGGTAAGTTTTTAATGTATTTTAAGCTACGCAACCAACTCTGTGACAAACCATTGATGAGCTGTTTCGAAGGCAACTCGGTAACCTTTTACGCAGTTATCTGTCACGTCCTACTTTGTAGAAAAGGAAATACTAATTTAATCATTTTGTTTTTCATTGAATTACGGAGAATTTCTTTCTCTTCTTTGTCTGATCCAGAGGTCAAGATGGATTGTTTGAAAGAAGAAAAATCTATAGATTTCTATATGGACTATTTGCCAAACGTTCCGAAACTCGTGCCAAGAGGATATTTTTCAATGGAATGCATATTCGTTCCATTTCCGCAATTTTGAATCGTAATTCGTATCAATAAAAGTTGGTAGTATGGAAATGAATTGAAATTTGGACAGTATGATGTAGTTCTATAATTGGTCTCAAGAGAAAAAAATACAACACATAAAGACATGTATACAGAGATTTCCTTAGAAATTTGCCACCATAATTATTAAACTTGTTACATAAAATGGGGGTATTGTAAATTATGACATGGTTCCAGGTTGTTCTATTCATATTTTCCCTTTCAACATTTGGTCTATTATATTTGAAATCTGTATTTCCTCCCCTTCTCTTCTTTATATTTCGTTTTCTGTCTCAATCGATTTCTGCATGTATACTCTCAACTTACTTCGTATGCTCGTCTGAGAAATCTGCCTCAATAGAAATCGGTGCAAAGAGCTAGAATTCTGTCTTGGAGAAAAATGTGTTTGTCATCTATTAAGTAATTTTCAATGATCAGTTACGAGCTGAAATCACCAGCCATTGAAATTTCTAAAAGAAATCGATCGATTAACGGGTACATGCCGATGCGCTTGTCGTTGAATTTCGATGTATAACATGTAACATAACAGCGAATATGGACGATACAGCATCTGTTTTCTTCTTCAACAGACGTCTGGAAAATTTAATATGTTGCTGTCTGTAAAAGCAACTGCTCATTACAAATGCAAAAGAAAATATGCAAACATATTTGATCTTTATTTACATTATTTACATTTGACGGATATTTGTCCTCAGCTTCTTTGTTGATATACTCACCAGCCCTCATGAGGTGACTAACCAAAAGATTCCGAGTTCGATTCCAGGCAGTGACTTAAATAACAACAACAACAACAATAATAATAATAATAATAATAATAATAATAATAATAATAATAATAATAATAATAATAATAATAATGATAATAATAATGTCTTGGTATAAAAGATGGGCTACAGCAAATATTCTGCTCAGTACCACAGATTTGCTTGTCAGTTGTTTGACCTTAACCAGTTGAGCATGTCCCTTAGTGGCTGACGATATGTGCATCTCTGATCACGAGCAGAAGTAGTGGGGGAGCATCATGGCCATGTGTTGAGAGGGATTCTTTGGGGTTTGAATAATTCACCTCTGGAAACATGGGTGTTTTGTTCAACATCCTTAAACAACCCTTATTCAGGGACCTTTTGAGCGGGATGGGCTACTCAACCTGAAGAAAATTCTAACTGGGCCCCACCTGCAAGGTCATGTGCTGTTTATCTTGATATGAGATCACCATGTCGCGCACATATAGTTGTGATGCATGTGCTTGGTGTACCTTTATCAGACGGGTAGTCATGATGGGTATATTGGGCTTCGTATATTTTACCCCAGTGTCACTTTGATGGCATGCACTGCTCTCTCACTCAATAATAATAATAATAATAATAATAATAATAATAATAATAACATCGAAAAATACGTTAGACATGAGAACCCAGGTTCGAAATTTTCCCAAGATAACAAACAAGATGAGGACAAATATCCGTCAAATGTAAACAAAGTACATTATTCCTCATCTCTTAAATATGGAACTATATTTGGTCCTCTGTTAAATCAGGGAAGCATCACAATATATATCGACATAATTTTTGGGGAGGAGGTCAGTCGATTAGATTGACTCCAGTGCGCATATTATCGACTGCTTTCTGCGCTCAAACCCCGCAGAGGCCAATCTTTTCTTTTATTCTTTCGGTCAATGAAAAATTGATGGCGGCAGATTGATAGAATTGTAAAGAGTCCATCACGATACCATACAGTATTTGTTTTGGCGTTTTGCGTTCTGAAAAAAAAAAAAATCCTGCAACCCTATGATACTATTTTGTATCGATGAAATTTTAATTTTTTTCTAGGATAAACATCTGTGCCGCAGAGAGAAAACACATGCTCTTGTGGGAAACAACCCGTCTTCATTCAAAAACCTAAACGATTTGCTACGGCGGGGCTGAAAGATTCGGCTGACATGTTTTTTTAAGGAATATGAAAACATCGAACACATGACAGCAGAAACACAGCTTTAGAAAATCGGTTTAAATTACCTTCACAGATTGAAACAACGCAGCAAAGACGCTATTGCGAATCGAAACCTGCACCCCTCATTGGCTAACTGAGTGCTGCGTGTCATTGAGCTAAATGATGATATCTGACTACAGATACCATTTTTAGCAACAGGTAACACGTGCATTCGATATTTTCTCAATTTCTTTCTCTCTCCATATGTGTGCGTGTATGTGTGTGTGTATGTGTGTGTGTGTGTGTGTGTGTGTGTGTGTGTGTGTGTGTGTATGCTTAGCTAGATTATGGACAGAGATACCTAATGAGTTAACATATAAAATATATGCTCGATGTTTCGCACTGTACAAACGAAAGTTTAAAAGAAAACATTTTCACGAACCTTAGTAAAGGAATGTATAGGATTTAATTAATATAAATAAAACGAAGATAACAATCAATTACCACACACTGGGATTTTCTGAAATATTTATAAAACTATATATATTACGGTGATAAATATTGGGTATTCATCACGTTATTAATTATATTACCGTAGTATATTTCACGAAGCGTCTGATATCTGAATGTAATATAAGAAGCACGGCTTTGTATTTAATAATCGACTGTTGAGTCCGATAAACACATTGCAAATAGTTTCAAATGTTCCGAGTTTTACCAATTTAATTTAAAACCAAATATACATTATCATTATTCAATATTCCCTACGTTATGACAGCAAGCACTCTGGCAATTCTCACCAAATAAAATTTTGTCTCGCTGATTACTAAATTGATACTCACGCCACTTTCACTTGTAATATATGTATGTACGTATGTGTATGTACGTATGTGTTTGTATGTATGTGTGTATGTATGAATGTAAATACATATGTATGTGTTGTATGTATGTGTGTATGTATGAATGTAAATACATATATACATATATATATATATATATATATATATATACATACATGTGGAGGCGCAATGGCCTAGTGGTTAGGGCAGCGGACTCGCGGTCGCAGGATCGCGGTTTCGATTCTCAGACCGGGCGTTGTGTGTGTTTATTGAGCGAAAAAACACCTAAAAGCTCTACGAGGCTCCGGCAGGGGGTGGTGATCCCTGCTGTACTCTTTCACCACAATGGCGGTGCCCCAGCATGGCCACAGCTCAAGAGCTGAAACTGGAAAAACAAAAAAAACAAAAACAACAAAAAAACATACATACACTCATGTTTATATAGATATATAATTTAAAAATAGGATAAAATCTTCATAAGAATTTATCAAGTAGTTAGCGTGAAAAACCTCATAAGTGAAAAAATACCACCAATTTTTTTCTCTTAAATATATTTATTTATATTTTACATTTATTTATATTTATATAATATATATATATATATATATATATATATAGAGAGAGAGAGAGAGAGAGAGAGAGAGAAATAGATAGATACATAAAAGTTACTTGGAAAAGGATGCGTGGCGTTCGATAATATAATGATATGAATGATATATAAATATATGCATATATACATATATATAAGTGCATACCTACATATATATGTATATATACATGCATATATGGGTACAGGACATAAAAAAACGGAGAAAAAACGAGAAACGAAAACAAAAACAAAATCATAGAAAACGAACTTTTCTACGAACATCGAAAATAAAAAAACAATAAACCAAGACATGCAACATAAAGAACATCCCCTTCATCAATCGTCCCAGTTTCATCTACTCCGCGTTTCGATATATATATATACATATATATATATATATTATATATATATATATTATATATATATATATATATATATATATATATATAATATATATATATATATATATAATATATATATATATATATTAATCAATATAGGGTGGCAAAAAAATTTTGTAGAATTCTTTTGCCACCAGCGGCCTAGTGGGAAAAAATTAAATAGTCATAGACCATTTTTAAGTTCAACATCAACAATCAAGGAACGGCCATAATAGGCCATTCACCCACTAGAAATAACAGCCAAAGCTTCAACCGCAAATAAAAATCAATTCCGTAAACCAGGAGAAAATTTAAAAAACATTTACCCTGTAATTTCTTATACGATGCACCGTTTCATCTGCTGTTTAATGGTAAACTAACCTGATTAAATTAAATCAAGCCAATCTTCCATAGGCCCTCAGATTCTTCAGTAAGAAATAGCCAAGTCGGGACAGATATTTTCACGAGGCATTTCCGACCCTGCCAAGGCAATATCTGACCTAAAATTTTCAAATCATCGCACTCGCGCCAAATTTATCGGCACCAAATTTTTTTGCCACCCTATATTGATTAATTATGAATTTTCTGGTTAATTCCGTAATGGAATCGACGGCTTATATTTATTTGCTGCCGATAAATTTGGCGCGAGTGCGATGATTTGAAAATTTTAGGTCAGATATTGCCTTGGCAGGGTCGGAAATGCCTCGTGAAAATATCTGCCCCGACTTGGCTATTTCTTATGGACAACTCTTAGAATCTAAAACAATGGGAGATCTCCATCAACGACGATGACCATTACAACAACAGCAATACGAGTTGTTCGAATAAAAGTGGTGTTCCAGTATGGCCGCAGTATGCATGTTGTTTATACACCCGTCTTCGTATTTTGTGTTTTTTGTAAATTCTGCCTATATATATATATATATATATATATATATATATATATATATATACATATATATACTGCTGAAGTTGTCTGTGTATGGCAGGTTTGGTAGCCTTCAACTAACACTATCTCCTCCGAGAGCCTGCCGCGCAAGTTGACCAAAATTAAGAGTATGATAGCACAAGGCTTCTCTTTATTTCGTAGAAGATAAAATTCAAATCAGACCATGTTAAGATAAAAATTATTTACATCAAAAAGGTGCTTTTTTTTCTATGAAAATCCCTATTTTGTACGATTTTTTGACTGCTGTGTCGCCATTTTTCGGTGTATTTCAACCAGAAAAATGTTCACTTAAAGAGAATAACAAGCTACATAATGCAAGTTTTACTTTTCCAAAATTCCAATTCTAAAGGGTAGAAAGAAACCCGAGCGACGCCGGGCGATACTGCTAGTATATATATATATAGCGTTTTTATACGTAGCACATCCATAAAATTGATGTCGTATTTTTTTCCTGAAGCTATAAAGAAATAAATAATTGGAGTCGATTTGGTAGTTAAAAGCACTTGAAAGATCAGTGAAACCCCAACACTGCTATTGACTATTAACACAACTCAAAGTCATATGACATTCGATAAACATGTATTTCATTGAAACACCTGAAATTTGCCTTAGTTACAGCTATTGTTGATCTCGTTGTTTCTGTTCTGCTTTGTTTGTTATTGTAGTTATTTTGATTGATTCTGCGTACTTGTTGCGCTTGATGACATCTTGTAGTGTGTTGTTGATCACAGCTGAAATGATTCTGTTTGTTTTATCTATTGTACTTATTAACTTTTCTCTGGCGTATTAATGGCTATATCTTTTACAATTTGGACCCTTAACAGCCATAATTTCATCATTTAGTTCCTAATGGTGCTATCTGCTGTTTGTTTGTACTCCCTTATAGTTACCCTGTTGTTTATGCAAACAAAATGCGATGAGATTGTACCACCCGCTTTCCCTGTCACTTTTGATGTATTGGCCCAGTACCAATAAACATAGGTATGGGGTAGATTTGGTGAAGCATTGTGAGGTATTACTTTAAAAAATGTAATTGTGTAAAGGCGGAACCATGCGAGATGATACAAAGTAAACTACAGAATGAAAAGAAAACATGAATTTCTATTTTATTATGTCTATTTGTTTCTCTGTTCTTTACTAAACTGGCAAATAAGATCACATAATAAATTGTGAGCAGGGTATCCTAATTCACACTTTTTACCAGTTCAAAGCATGTGACTGGTTTGTTTTTCCTGCAGTTTTCTGTTTCTGCGCCAAAACTAGGAGATCGATACTATGTTATTGAAATCAGAATATAAGCAGCATCAAGATCATGACTAACACCAACAACAGCAATATTTTTGACATATTCGAAAGGTATATTTGAACCGATATTAAGCACAGATTTCAGAAATGAAAACTGCATGAAATGTGATCGATATTTGAACGATTTAATCTTCGGACTATTATTCATCACTAAGTAAATATTAGCTTCAAATTTGGCACAAGGCCAGCAATTTTAGAAGATAGAGTAGGTCGATTACATCGACCGTAATGTTTAACTGGTATTTGTTTTGTCGACACGAAGAGGATGAAAGACAATGTCAACCGAAGCAGAATTTGAACTTAGAACGTCGAGAGAGACGCCATGCCGCTAATCATTTTCCCGTCATGTAAGCGATTTTCCCAGCTCGCCTTCACAGCACTGACTTAAACGTGGTTTCAAATTTTAGTACAAGGTCAGCAATTTCGAGTGACGGGGTAACCGGATTACATCGACCCCAGTACACAATTGGTACTTATTTTATCGACTTTGAAAGGATGAAAGACAAAAAAATCAATCTCGGTCGAATTTGAACTCAGAACGTAACGACAGACGAAGTACCGCTAAGCATTTTGCCCGGCGCGGTAAGGATTCTCCCCTCTTGTCGACTTACACTGATTAAATACTAAAACCACTCAAATCAATAACAAAATGCAAAGCTCTATAACGAGATGAACCAATAAAATAAAATACCAATCTTATTCAACGGAAGAATTACTGTTCATTCGACACTTGTAGTTGAACAAGTACGGATTGGCCCTGATAAGTCAATATCCGTTAAATGTGTTTCAAAGTTTATATGGCTCTTTACTTTTTGTTACAATATTTTTTTGCGTAAACATTTCTATTAAATTCTTTATTTTTTTTTGTTTCGAAATATGATTCACTCATAAAATAGAGCTCACCAAGTGCAAAGAGCTGTAAACCAAGAGATTGCGCTACATGAAAATATTTCCAAATATTGTTATAAAATATGTACGTGAATGTAAGATTTCTTTTTATCAGTTCAATGCTTTTTTTTAATATTGTTCTGGCGAGAAAGACACCGAGTTCTTTATTTTGGTGGTGGAAACTCAGGGCCAGACCCAAATGTAACACACATATGATATTATTTGAAATATAAGGATACCAGTTATATATGTGCCTATACTTACATAAATACATACCTGTAATTATTGGGGCCCTAGCATATGTAACGTTCTGCCTAAATACTAATTATGAGAAAGCTAATTCGTCTCCGATGAAGGGATATATAAAATATCCCAGAAACAGCTGTAAGACGTCCCCTTTATAAATGTTCTGAAATTTTTCACAGCCTTGGATTTTTATCTCATACTGTTAATGTTTTAATATATGCGCATGATGATAATGACCTACGTTGGACTCCTCATTCGCATAATAACCGAACATGGAGCTTAACTGTACTCTGTCCATAGCACTTACTCAGCATTACCGGACACCTTTGGGTTTTCTTGACACTATTACCTCTCATAACCTATATATATATATATATATATATATATATATATAATATATATATATATATATTATGATAATGATAAAAAAAGAAAATTTTATAAGTGAAAGAGTATCGTGTTTGTCGACCGGTTTCAGTTTCACTAATCATGTCAATATAATTTCGTATTTTCTTAAGAAGATTTTAGTCCACGTTGTGTATGGGAATTTGTGAATAAAACGAGTGAACAAATAGAACCATCCAAGAGGATGTAATTGGTACTCGTTATTATTTGCACAGGGGAGGTAATTGTTTATATTTTGGGGAGGGGATAAAAAATATACAAAAACTCAAAAGCTACAGTGGTGAAATGGAGTATTTATAGTCATGGTTATGTGAACCTGAATTAAAATACATACTAAGGCCAAAGTTGGTTATGCGCTCATACTTATGCGTGTTCTGTATTTTTCGATAAATAAATTTTCTTTATTTAAAAGTTCTTGTACAAAAGTGTTTCTTAGCACTGGTAGATGGGAAAAATCTGTGCGAGACTGAATGCGTGTCGTGAACTGAAAGAACAGTTGGAAGTTGATCCGAAGCTTTCTTCTGAAAGTCCTCCCAGGGGAGGAAAGCTGATGCTACGGCTACAAAGAGGAATGGAATCAACGATCAAGCAAATAGAAGCACTGAATGTCATCATTCCCCCAAAAGTGCTTCAAGTGAATTTCAATGTCAAGATGATGTTGATTTGTTTCATCGATGCGAAAGGATTTGTCCACACAGAATTTTTTCCTCCTGGTGAAACTACGAACCAGACATTTTACTTGGCAGTTCTGGAGCGCTTGCGAGACGCGGTGAGAGAAAAAGGCTCAGACCTTTGGCAAAGTGGAGAATTGTGCTTTCATCATGACAGTGTGCCTGCACACACCGCTGTGTGTGTGAGAGAGTTTTTGCCAAAAATGGCATGACTTGACCTAGCCAACCTTCCTATTAGCCCGATCTTGTTCCCTGCAACTTTTGTTTTGTTTCCCCGAATGAAACGAGTCCTTAAAGGAAAACGTTTTGCAGATGTGGAGAATAACACGACGGGGGCGGGAAAAGGCATCACTTTACAAGAGTTCGAACAGTGGAAAACGCAGCTGGACTGATGCATTGCTTCTGATGGAGAATACTTTGAAGGCTATAAATGGGTAAGCAAGTAAAACTAAGTGAATAAAATAACCGTTTCTTTTGGGTACCCTCTCGTATATATCGATTGTATGTGATTTGTAATGTACGTTTTATCTTGTAGAAAGGAACGATTTGTCTAGAATATGATGTTGTTCCTCTTTATTTTCCTTTACTATCAAGGGAAGTTATAGTTGCGTTGACGACGTTAATTTGTGGCGTGTTAGAAATGGAAAAGTAACTAACTATTCTGTAAGATAGAGTGAATCAGTCATAATTGCAAACACTAATTTTGCTAGCAGAATTTTTGTAACCTAAGGGATATTTCCTTTCTTATCGATTTCTCTGTTATGTTTCCTACTGAGTAATGTTATTTCTGATTTCTACATGTCCACGTTTGGAGTCAGAGGTAAAATTTTGTGAATTATATTTCTCTGGCTAGTCTTGGAATATTTTTCGTTAGAAAAATCAGCTTATTTTGTTGTATGTTGAGCCTGAATTCTTGAAAACTACTATGCACTACTTAGGAATTAACTTTTTTCCGAAATCTTTGTTTAATTATTCAAGAATCAGTGAATATCATACTGATGACATAATCAAAAATTGAAATTGAAAAAATTGAAATTGAAAAAATTAAAATAAAAAAATAACTTTCGATAGAAAATAAATGTCGACCAAAAAAATTAAATATAAACATGTGATTAGAAAGGAATTTCTTATAAAGATTCACGGAGAGATATATTTTCGAATCAATACTGCAGCATATAGACAAATACAAAGGAAATGTAAAAATGACACTTTTAATCTCTACTTTTCTCTATTTTCGTTATTATTTTTACCTTTTGTTATTAATACTGCTTACGTCGCTAATAAATAATAAGCCATCGACATTTGATTATCATGCGGTGACCGGAAGCTCTCCATTGATGATTTGCAAGAGAATAAAATCAAGTGAACTCTGTGTTCCGGTGCCAACGACAGACAATTTTAAATGTGTGCTTTTTTGCCCCAGGCACCTCTAGGATATTACCGCCGTATACGGTGTACTAACAGAACATACATATTACGTTGGATAAAGATTAACTTTTGCTGCTATTTTCATAGAATGAGAGAGAAGTGCATGTCATCAAAGTGACGAGACCCAATATATATACCACGAGTAATTCGTCTGATAAGGTTACACTAGGCACATGCATCATATCAAGATAAACAAATTATGACCTTGCAGGATGGATACAGCTAAATTTATAGAGCTGAACAAAATCAAAAAAATATTAATTCTATTTTTTCCCAGGGCTCCGACAATTATTGGTACTACTACTACCTTTTTCATCGACCACAACTGCTTAACTTCCCAAGCTAACCTGTCATATCTCTCGTATTATTATTATTATTATTATTATTATTATTATTATTATTATTATTATATTATTATTATTATTGGACGGGGGAACGATGAAAACTTACGTTATTTTTTTACCGTTTTGATTTTAAATCTCATGTTGGTTACAATTGTCAATAATAGAATATGTTGCGAATCGATCAAATCGACAATAAACCTGAAGCAAAACTAGTGAACGTGTTGCTAATTTATGATACAACATTATCATTATTTTACTTCCCGTTTATTGTAGCCATATCAGCAAAACCGAACGCAGAAACGCGAGGCTTGCGTTAGAACATTGTTTTGCCTTACGGTTCCTGATATATTCAACTTATTCAATGCGTAGTTTCCTGTATTTTTATATCTAGATGTATGAGTTTCTGTAAAAGAACTGCTCTTTTGTTAATGCCGGCATTATATATAACATCATATGTTATCATTTTCAAGTCACTTGCCATTTTGATCATTTTCTGTTTTCAGTTCTTATTTTCCGAGTCTTATTCACTAATATCTTTGACTTTCAGGTGTAGTTTTGTAACAATGTTCGGCGAATAAAATAACGATTGCCTAGTTTCCACTCTAAGAGAAATTTCAACGTAGCGGTATCTCTTCATATGCTCCATTGAAATAATTTTTGTGGTCGTAGTGTATGTTTTCACGTTGTTCATGTTATCGCTATCTGCAACAATGGTTCCCAGATCATTCGTGAAGAAACCAAAATTACAAAACATTGACATATGGAAAACAAGCACTTACAGCTATACAGCTTTAAACATTATCAATGAAGAATAACGACAATAGCTGAAACTGTGAAGTTTAATTCCAGTATGTCTACTTCAAAGAGAGATAATACGAACAAACAAAAAAAGGAAAAGTGAAAACAGAAATGCATTTTAGAAGAGTTTTTATGTTTTATATTACATTTCGTTACAACGAGAAAGTGATTTTCTCTAAAATGTTCGCTAAAATGTTCTAGCTGTAAATGTAACGTGTTTACCGTCTGAAGGGAAAATGTTACATCATCTCATTCGTGTATATTAGTATATATATATATATACATGTGTGCGTATGTATGTATGTATGTATGTATGTATGTATGTATGTATGTATGTATGTATGTATGTATGCATGTATTCATATAAATACACGTTCATATATATAGACACACACACACACATATATATATACATATGCATATACATACATACGCATATACATATAGTATATATATATATATATATACACACATATATATGTACATATGTGTGTGTACACACATATAACATGCGCACATACCTGTATATATGTATTCATATAAATACACATTCATATATATAGACATATATATATATATATATATGTATACTTATGTGTGTGTACACACACATATAACATACGCACATACATGTATATATGTATGTATGTATATGTATATGTATATATATATATATATATATTTATATATATATATATATACATATACATACATATACGGATATACACACTTGTCAATACATTTAAAAGTACATGGAGACACCCCCTCACACATACACACACGTACGAACACACAAAGGGAAGACACACACACAAACGTATATATATATGCATGCATTCTCTTACTGGCTCCTGATGTACTTCACTCATTGTCCGTTGCAGTTTTAGATTTCTATGTCGACGTAAAAGTCAACGTTCAGTGATTGTGTAGATATCTACCGCAGCTGTTATCTTTCTTTAAACTGCTGCCAGTCAAATACTTCACCACATACTCCAACATAGTATGCCACTCGATTACCCATTCATCAAAACCGGCAATTCTGCGTACCATGGATTTACACTTGCAGCAAAAAGTAGCTGCCATGCTGAAGTGGTGAATACATGGCTTACTGACTAGAAAAGTGTGGTAGAGAAAATGAAGTGAGATCCAGATGTAACGTGAATATGAGACAGAATAGAACTGAAAAGCAGAAACGTTAGATGTGTAGGTAAGTGCAATGAGTGAAAACAGTGTGAGACATGATAGGGAATGAGTTGGACGCAGATGATATCAGTTCAGTGTAGACAGAAGGAAAGAAAATAGGGTAACATATTGGATCGTTAGATAAATAGGTCTCAGAAGACGAGCTTTTGTGGAAGATCAGACAGGACATCAATATTGCTGAGATGAAAACGTTTTCCGAGCCACAGAATAACACCATTCATCTCAAACGTCCCTCAGTTTCTCTGATAGAATCAACATCTGGCTGTCCTACTTCACCATTTCGTCCCACAGCATCCCGGGTCTGTATATTCCACATGCTTCTCCGCTATTCAGTGATTGGTACATCATACAGTTGTCTCTATCCATCTACAACATATGACCATATCAGTGCAACCATCTCTCCTGCTCACTACATCTGATGCTTATTATGCCCAGGATTTTTCTCTATGCGGTTTGATGTACAGTCACACTGACTTTGCACATCAATCTACCTTACTTGTTTCATGTCTTTCAAGACTTTGCCTATCATCTACCTATTCCTTTACTACCCACAAGGGGGATAAATATAGAGGGAACAAACAAGGACAGACAAACGGACTAAGTCGATTATATCGACACCAGTGCGTAACTGGTACTTATTTAATCGACCTCGAAAGGACGAAAGGCAAAGTCGACCTCGGCGGAATTTGAACTCAGAACGTAGCGGCAGACGAAATACCTCAAAGCATTTCGCCCGGTGTGCTAACAGTTCTACCAACTCGCCGCCTTGGCTATCATCTACTTTCACCACAAAGTTTCACAGCCATACAGCATTCATGTTCGCACATGGACATCATGCAATCTGCCTTTCCTCCTGGGAGAGAGATTTCTCCTTACCAATAAAAGTTAAAGATCTCTGAACTCTCTCCTGTCAATTCGTATTCTAGTAATTATATTTTCGGAGCATCATCCTCCACAGTTAATTAGGTCAGGTATATATCAGAATTTATCTGCTGCTTCTAGGTAGCTAACTGGTTCTGTCATCACATCTGCTTTCCGTATGCTCTCATATATTTCTCCTGTACATCTGCCGCAAGCAAACTCTGCCTTCTCTGTTAACCTTCCTATGGTTCCACTGCTCATTTTATATACCCATAGATCGCACTGAGCACACAGTATGTAATGTCTACCTACATCTATGTGTGTAACAGATAAATTTACTCGAAGGCATTAGTGTGTCGTCCCGTTTGTTGCTACTAAGAACTTCAGCCTTTGCTGAGTTAAATTTAAGGCACTTTGATTCCAGATCTTGTTTTCATACTTGCGATGTTGATCCTAACCTGTGATTATTTCACAGAATCAATAACGAACCTATTGGGTTATTTCTGTAAACTTTATCCAAAAAAACCTTCTGAACGCTTCTCTGTAAACGTTATCCTGAAAGGTAGCCAGTGTTGTGTTTGTCTCTCATCAGCTACTCATTGGAACATGAAAGAAATCGGAATACGACCATTGCTTAATGTATTTTATATACTTTATGCACAATATTATAGACTTAATAAATTCACTTTTATTTTTTTCAGTTTCCCATAAACCAAAAGACAAATACGCTGTACATGTGATACAAGCTTTAGTTAAATTGCATATAACTGCCACGTAAGTAAGCGTGACTATTTCACAGAATTGCACTTACGCGCATGCGTTAAGTGATTGGTGATATAAGAACTTAGATCAATTTTTAAAAACGATACACCTTTCACTATCCCCGCGCCACAGCCAAATCAACCACCACCACCATCTCCACCACCACCACTACCACCACCATCATCATCTCCCCCTCCACTTCTCCCTCCCCTTTCTCTCCGTTCTCTATTTAAAAAAAAAATACATTTTTCACTATCTAAATGCCACCACTTGCGTCTCCACCACTACCACCTCCACTACCATCATCGTCTCTTTCCCCTGTCTCTCCCTCCTCCTCCCACTCCCCCACTCACTTTCTCCTCTCTTTCTTTTCAACGATTCATGTGAAAGCGTTATAATTACCTTCCTTCTACCTCACGTCATGGAAGCTTCTCTCTCACACTTTTTCTCGCTCCCACTTCTCCTCTCTCTCTCTCTCTCTCTCTCTCTCTCTCTCTCTTTTCTCTCTCTTTTTCTCTAATCCCATAAAAGCGTTACCAACAGGGTACGGTAACGTAACGACAAGCAGAATTCTTCCAAGATTCTTGTACACTTTTGGCGAAAAGAAAAAGGTTATCAGCAGAGAGGAGTTCCAATATTTGATTTAAAATTCCCCTGACACTTTTCCAGTTATTACAGGAAACGAATCTTGTACAGGTAGAACCATACGTCTCTACACGTCACATTGTGAATTACCGCTTTACACTATTATTCGTTTGTCTTTTATGGCTGCTGAAGTGGACCAAGGTGTTATAAGAGAGGCGGTTGAATGCAGAGCAGTGATCAGGTTCTTATACTTGAATGGTCGTATACCAATAGAGTCTGATATGAGATGGAAGAAGTTTATCGTGACGATGCTGCACCATGATACGACTTAGTGGCGCACTGGCATCACAAGTTCAAATGTGGTCTGATATCCGTGGAAACTGCTCCTATTCCAGGACGACCATATTCCGCCATTGTTGATGACACCATCCATAAAGGGGAAACCGCCATTTTGGAGTATCGCCACAACACTATTCAACAACTGGCCCAAGAATTGAAGATAAGTGTAGGTTCTGTGGAAAGAAATCATTCACAACCATTTGCACATACCAAAGTTGTCTGCACGATGTATTCCCCAGATGCTGACACGAGTCAGCTGAGACCAGGCGCTTTTGGCAATGTGCCGAGAAAACGAGGAGGAGTTTTGCGACAGAAATTTCACACAGGATGAAACATAGGTCCATCATAATGATCCTAAGATTAAAGTCCAGTCGAAGCAATGGAAGCATAACTCACCAGCTCCAAAGGAGGCTCGTGTCCAACACTCATCTACTAATTGCTTAACGTCTTTGCAGTAGAAACGCACAGAGCACAAATTTAAATCCAATAGGAGGTAATTGACAGTAGAAATAATAATAATAATAATAAAAGAAAAAATATACAGTTATACTAATCTCCGCATTCATTGCTGCAGTATTTTGTATACACACGGTAAAATATGCACAATCTACAAAAGCAATCTCTGGATATTCCTACCGGATAAATTACAGTGGGTTCTGTTTAGCTCAAGTAATTCTAGGTGCTCAATGCAACTTGATGTCGTTAGCCTTAACCTAGATTATAACGAAATGCTTGAATTGTACCTGTCTGGATATTATACCTATATATATATATATATATATATATATATATTATATATATATATATATATATATATATATAATATATATATATATATATATATATATACATATAATCAACATAAGCAACAAGGATATCAAGAGGTAATGCAGTACGATCGTTTCATGCATCTCCATTTAATTGAACAATGCTATCATTACATCAATTTAAAATGTAGAGAAATCTTTAGCTGCTCAGACGTAGAATTTAATTGAATTAGAACAGAGGGACACATTAGTATAATTATACCTAAAATCTCCAAGAAGTTAAGGAGATAGAAAAAGAATATGCTGTACCTACAACAGCATAGCTGCAACACCTAGAACAACATAGCCGTAACTGCAACATCTATACTGTTATAGGTACAACATATTCTTTGTCTATCTCCTTAACTTCTTGGAGATTTTAGGTATAATTATACTAATGTGTCCCTCTGTTCTAATTCAATAAAAATTCTATGTCTTTGTGCAGCTAAAGATTTCTCTACATTTTAAATTGATGTAATGATAGCATTGTTCAATTAAATGGAGATGCATGAAACGATCGTACTGCATTACCTCTGGATATCCTTGTTGCTTGTTTTGATTATATATATATATATATATATATATATATAGGTATAATATCCAGACAGGTACAATCCAAGCATTTAGTTATAATCTAGGTTAAGGCTAACGACATCAAGTTGCAATGAGCACCTAGAATTACTTGAGCCAAACAGAACCCACTGTAATTTATCCGGTGGGGATATCCAGGGTTTGCTTCTGTAGATTGTGCATATTTTACCGTGTGTATACAAAATACTGCAGCAATGAATGCGGAGATTAGTATAATTGTATATTTTTTCTTTTATTATTATTATTTCTCCTGTCAATTACCTCCTATTGGATTTAAAGTTGTGCTCTGCGCGTTTCTACTGCAAAGACATTAAGCAATTAGTTATGCACAATTAGTTTATGCACCACTGTTCAAAGTGTACCCATTGATATGGACTGAAGCGAGTTAAGTGATTGGCGTTTCGACTAGGGATATATCTGGGTGGTAAGTAGAGCTTTTTTATAGCCATATCAGATTTCAAAACCTGCCCCTCACATACTTTCACTCAAAATATATACAATACAGTACCCAGATAGATACGTATGCGCATTCATATCGATATAGATATATAGATAACTATATGTGAGTATATGTGTGTGTGTTTGTGAGTGAGTATATGTGTGTTTGTGTATCTGTGCGTAGGAGTGTGTACGTGCGTGTGTGTGTGTAAGCATCTGTACGTATTGTTAGATTTTATTGTATTATCATGCAATACAATCGAAGATTTGATGCATTAATGTGCGTATCTTCCCCGACTATTAATGCTCGATGGATTTTTCTCCTGTCCTTTCCACTGCATTCTCCAGCCCAATGAAATTACATTCATTTAACTGCGCTTATTTCTGAACGAAATAATGCAAAGATTTGATCGGATAAAATGGACTTCCTTTTTCTAGATAGCGCAACAAAAATCACCAGGGAAAATATAAACATCCAACCTGTCTCGTATAATAATAATCTATACCATTACAGAAATGATACATCTTGAACATATATTCACGAAAATAAAGCAATTGTGATGTAATTTAATTATTCTGCTTTTCTATGCTATGATCTTGTCTCAGAATCATCTCAAATGGGAGAATGTAATTTAGCTAGTATTATTTTTTTCTATTTCCGAATATAATGATATCTTTTCTAGAGTAATACAAACAATATAAAAATTCTTTCTAAATGATAAAAAGAAAAAAAAACACGAGTTTATATTATCGGCGCATATTATACAATATTTACACAATCTCATTCTTTTGACACTCCATTATTTCAGAGATAACAACACCGATATTCAAACATCGCATACATACTTAAAACTATTTTCCCACTTCAAGTGCAGTTGCTTACACGTTAGTTATTCAAAGCATTCCCAGTATCTCAATCAATTTGGCTCTATCTTTCTTGTTCATTGTCCTTTATCTCTATATTTTCCTCGATCACACCCACACATCTCATGATCGCACATAGTTTTTCATCTTGTAGTCTTTCAAAATTCATATATACAAAAAGACAGACAGACAAACAGAGAGAAATGAAGGAATAATTATAATCTTCGCTATTGCCACACTAGCACATCATCCAGGATCCAGGCTAGCAGAACATTCCAGTATTCCAACATCGAAAGTTCCGCAAGAGAAACTCACATTTACTCGTATTTTCTCTTATTCTATTGTCCAGCTTTAGCTTGTATATGTCATGTGGGAATAACCTGGAGGTTGCCTAAAGGCACCAGACGTATTTTAAAATGCTGTCTGAGACGTCTTTATCG
>NC_043001.1:105277718-105360218 GCF_006345805.1 Octopus sinensis | reverse complement strand
AAGAAAATTTCGCACTTTGATAAAGTGCGGAAACTTTGTATAAAAATTCATGAAATATTTTTAAAATTTCAAGGTTGTTTATACATTGTTAAGAATAATTTTCGCCTGTAAACATTATGATATCACGCAATTATGTATGAAACGATAGTAAAAGAAATGTATAGGGGACATACAATGAATGTGGTTATATAAATTTCCAAAGAAACACATGAAGTGTAAAATATATCACCTTGTTAAGAATAATATGAGTTGTAAATATTGAACACTGTAAGGAATTCCTTGTGCAAATTCTGTTTGTATATAAAACATCTAATGTATAAAAGTGTGCTGGATATTTAGAGGCATGCTTAACAGACTTGGAAAGACCCAAATATTCCTGACAGACACCCACAGTATGTAAAATTATAATATATGAGGGTTCCTTTAGTACTGACGCTTTTAGATGTAATGTCGTATGGTGATTGTGACGTTTTCCCAAAAATTTGAGAAAAGAAAATTTACAATTCGCTACTATATACATATATTATTTGGCAGGATCTATTTGTTATATATACATTATTTACAGTATTTACATTTGACGGATATTTGTCCTCATCGTGTTTGTTGTTAACACAACTTTTCGGCTGATATACCCGCCAGCCATCATCAGGTGTCTGGGGACAATTTCAAACGTGGGTTCTCATTCCTTAGGTATACATATTTAACCATATGTATATTTGTATATATGTATATATATATATATATTATATATATATATATATATATATATATATATATACTGCTACTGACGCAGCGAGGGAAAGGCCTAGATTATAATTATCCCCTCAATGTACACACACACACACACACACATATATATATATGTATATATATATACATACATATATTTCACTGGAAACAGTAGTAACAAACGATGTGAAAGAAGAAAGCGAGAAAAAATTTAAAGGCCATTTGGTCGCGCCTAACTTTTCACACCATAGGCATGAGAACAGTGTTATTTGAGAATATTATTGCATGAAATTCGAAATAGTATTTTTTCCTTGCCCGACATTTTCAACTTGGAATGGTTGTGACCCAACGGGCCACGGCGGATACATGTAGTTTATATATATATATATATATATATATATATATATATATATATATATATATATATATACGTGTGTCTGCCTGTCTGTGTATGCATTTGTGTCTATTTTTGGCCCTGATCAAAGTTTGACAGTCGGTGCTGGCATGTTTACGTCCCTGTAACATACTTTTCGGAAAAAGAGAGCGATATGATAAGTGCTAGGCTTAAAAGAATAAGTCCAAGTGTTCTAGGGTTCGACTAAAACCCGTAAGGTGGTGTCCCACGTGGCAGCTGTCATATGACAGAAACGAGTAAAAGAATAAAAGAATACATATACTAGTACTGCGTCGGTTACCACGATGAGCATTCTAGTCGATCTGACCAACGGAAGCGCCTGATCATGAAATTAACGTGCAAGTGGCTGAGCACTCCACAGACACGGCTAACCTTAACGTAGGTCTCGAGCAGATTCAGAACGTAAATCAGAGTGTGTCGAGCTGGGTCCTTTGCATTGCAGGAATTATCTTTGCCTGACGAGTGAACTAGAACAGCTTAAATAGATTGACTAGCTGACGGAAACAATCCGCCTCCGAGAATCGAACATGGAACGTTATTATCGTGAACCCAATACGCTAAATACTAAGCCACACATCACACACACACACAGATGCACACACACACACACACACACACACACAAAAACACACACACACACATACACACATATATATACATATATACATACATATATATATATATATATATATGGACTTATATGTATATATATATATATATATATATATATGTGTGTGTGTGTGTGTGTGTGTGCGCGCGTAGGAGATTACATGTATGATTTTACTTATTTGCGACCGTATGTGTGTGAGAATGTGAATGTGTGTATGTGTACATGTGTGCGTGTCTGTTTGTATGTACCGCTGATTTTGTCAAAAACGTTAGAAGTTAGTAGACTTTTCTTAGAGTTTATTTACAGCTTCGTATGCGGCCTCATAAAGCAAAATTTGTTTGTAACAGATTCATTTTCATTATGTCCAAACACAATTCAAATTTTTTTTTTATTAGGTTCACAAGTTTCAAAACTAATCTCTTATTGTATTTAGCTTATTTGATTTTTTATATATATATATATTTCCTTTACCCCCTGTCCTTTAAAATATAAGTTTATTGGTACTTTATCTCTGAATGGCTGATATATTGTATTCGATGCCATTACAATCTTTTGTACGGGGGACAAAGCAGCGAATATTTATTACTAACCAGAAATCATGACTTTAATTCGTTGATTCAGCGGAAATATATGAATGTATTCAAAATTCTCACGTTATTGCCCTTCATAAACGGCATCCCTATTAATAGGTATGTGTATCAGTGCGTGTGTGTGTGTGTGTGCATGTGTTTGTACAAATATGTGTGTGCGTGATACATACTTAAATTCTGACAGCCATACACACATGCATAACCAGCTAATTCGCACATTACAGTTACAAGCTCTATGTGGAAGAAGTTAAAATATTCGAAATATTTATCAATATTGAAATACTACGTTACACGTTGAAGGAAATACGTGTGCAAGTTGAAAGCTGGAGAAGACTGCAGATTACTAATGAACGAAAGAAACAACAAAACACTTCTGAAACCCAAGATGATACCAAATATATTCATTCTTTTATTTTGTTATCATTTATCCTTCATTTGTTTCGCTCGTAAACCGTAATCATGCTGGGGCACTGACGCTAATTTCATTTTGATTGGCTTTGCGAGGTGTAGGGGTGAAGTTAAGTTGTTTGGAGAAGATATCTATCTTTGTCGTTGATAGATATTTGTGGGAAAGGTTAATTACCTTCGATTTTCCCGTATTTTTGGTTCTACCCTATGTCTTGTTTCCTCTGGTTTGGGGCTAAAAATGTTGCTTATCTTGGTATGAGCCGTTTATGGAGGGATTGGATGTATGGCAATGCTGTTATCTTGGATTGTTTTGTGTGTTCGGATGTCTGGTGGTTCTACGTTTGGTGTTAGGCATAATCCAAACTAAATCTCCTTTTCTCTGGTCGGTGTTTGTTTTTGTGTGTGTATGGGTGGTTTGTGTAAAACTGGGGGATTCTGTTGGGTGGATGGTGATTTGTGGTTTTAGATTTTTATCTAGGTATGGGTGTCTGTAGAATCTATGTTCGTTATAGTGTGTGGTGTCTGGTGTTTTCAGTAATCCCTGGGAAGGGTGAAATTTGCTGAATGAACTGTTGTCCCATCCGAACGTCTGGTCTGTGAGTTTCTCCTGCTCCTGGTGAGTCTTGTGTTTTGGGGGTGCTAATAGTTCGGAGCTGCGTGGCGGTTATGTCTGGTACTAAAGAGGGGTTGATGGTATCTCTTCATGGTGCATGTATGAAGTGGGGGTGTTTATGTGATTGTTCCCTATCATGTTCTCATGGGCGGAGTAAGCTTGTTTGTTGTTTAGTTGTCTTTGGTTATTTAGTGTTATAATTTTCAGATAAATTGAAGAATTACATCCCAAACCAGATTACCTTCGTAAAAATTGAAGAGTTACATCCCTTCGTCTGCAAAAATTATTGTCAACAACAAAAACGGCGTTCCTATGATTTAACAAAAATCATCTCTGTACTGAAATCTGAGACCCTGGAAGTTTGATAAGCGTAAGACGCGAAACCGATACTCCCAGTTTATTATATAATGTTGTAATACAACTCTTCGCTTCATTATGATCGTAATATTAGCATAAATTTTATTATACAAACCTCCTGTGCGTTTTTACATATACCACTTTCTTAAATATATATATATAATAAAATAAATGCGTCCGTTTTAAAGCCTAGCCAGACTCATGGGCGCGATTTTCCGGTTTCAATGTTGTATGTGTTCCCCAGCTGGACGGGACGCCAGTCCATCGCAGCGTTACTCATTTTTGCCAGCTGAGTGGACTGGAACAACGTGAAATGAAGTGTTTTGCTCAAGAACACAACGCGTCGCCCGGTCCAGGAATCGAAACCACAATCTTACGATCATGTTGCTGACACCTTAACCACTAAACCACGCGCCTCCTCTCTCTCTTTATATATACATAGATATACAAATATACCTATATATATATATAATATATATATATATATATATATAATATATATATATATATATATATATATATATATATATATATATATATATATACAGTGAAAAACATAAGCCAATACATAAAATTAATTTCAAAATATAAAAGTTAAAAATTAAAAAAATATTTAAATAAATTAAACTTATAAATTTTAAATATATATATATATACAAATATATATATATATATATATATATATGTTTGTATATTTTTATATTTATATATTATTTTATTAATTAATTAATTTATTTATTATTTTTTTAAAATAATTATTAAAAGTATTAAAAGTTAAAACACTACGATCGTTTTACTCTTTATCTTTTATTAAACTTTAAAACAAAAATAAATAAATAAATAAATAAATAAATTAACAAATAAAATAATATATAAATATAAAAATATACATACATATATATATATATTTGTATATATATATATATATTTAAAATTTATAAGTTTAATTTATTTAAGTATTTTTTTAATTTTTAACTTTTATACTTTTAAATCAATTTTATGTATTGGCTTATGTTTTTCACTGTTTTATTTGCCTAATAGTGGTTTATCTCAAAATTAATATAATATAATATAATATATTTATACTATAAAATTGGATTTAATCCTAAATCTAATTTTTCCCTGTTAGTTTGTTCTTATTCCCTAATATTACTATATATATATATATATACATATATGTATGTAATGTATGTATATATGCATGTTTGTACATACGTCAGGTTCTTCAGTTTCCGTCTACCAAATCCTCTAAAAAATCTTTGGTCAGCCCGCGACTATAGTAGAATAGACCAGGCCAACGTAGCACACAGTCCGACTGAACCCAGAACCATGTTATTGGGAAGCAAGCGTCTTACCGTACGGCCACACCTTTGCTGGATTTTTTCATTTCTAAGGAAGACATCATTTAAGCCCTCGCCTCTATTAGATCATAGACATCAAATAACCAACACAGGGAATATTGCTGGGATATTCCCATCAAATATTTTGTCCATAAGAAACCTAACCGGTCGGATGAAATTACTCTGAGAGATATGAAAATTATCATTTCACATCTATAAATGGTGCACATAGTTTTGTTATTAAAAGCACGGGTAACAATTTGAAAACGATAAGATTTTCAAAAGACCTACATCAACCAGTTAACCCAGACATTACAGTTACAGTCTGTAAGTGGAACACTAAAATGATTTTGCAAGACATGTCTCAAGAACAATATATCTCATTGCTTTTGTTAGCTACATTCCAAAGATGGAGCATTGTATATTTGAGAGAAATAATTTTCTTCCTTCCAGGAAGAATTTAAATACGTCTAAGATAGCAAATAACATGTATAGGTACACTGATAGATAAATAGATAGATATATGTATGTGTTATCTACGTATGTGAGCTATTGTGTATTTAATTTCTATTGTAGATTTCTATTTGAACGTTAAAATGGTTTAATAATATTTGTAAAGTCGGACGAAATAATAATATTTGTTAAGACTGAACACCGTTACGCATTTTGTCTCGGTTGGTAACGATTCTGCCAGCTCGCCGCCCTCAATTAGAAATGTTAATATCCCATTTTAATGCTCAAATAGAAATTATATATATATATATGTCATTTAGAGATAGAAGTCCTCATGCAATTCCTCAAATCCTAATATACATCACAGCATATCATAGAATTTCCTTTTAATACTTCCTATTTCAGTTCCAAATTTCTCTTCTACACGTGTTTCATGAGGTGCATTTAACGTTCCCGAGACCCTCAGTCTGTTTTTCAGAAACATATCTTAACTGCAACTCCAATCATCAGGACTCTCCATAGCTTATTTATAATTCTATAAATATTCCTGTATATATATATATATAGGAATAGTTACATCATATAGGAATATATTCTAAACTAAATCATGTTTAATTAGTCATTCCCAACATGTTTGATTATCTTCCTTATACCAGAAAATCTCCCTGATTACCTTTCCCTGCCCGGACCTCCATATTTTACAACATAGCGAAGATATGATACGATATACAGTTGCGTCCAAAATGTTCAGAACGGCATTGTTTTCGTGAGAAAAGTAGGTATAAGTTTTTATCAAAGTTGTTTTATATTCTACAATTTTCACAGGCAATAACCACAATATTAGTTGGTATTGTCTAACATTTTGATGTAATTTGAGTGGATAATACAAAAGTTATGGATGATATAGTGATTTACTGCAAAACCCATGGTGGTCAAACTGATCAGAACGGTTGAAAAAATAACAAAATAATCAAAAATGACAGAGAATGCTGGAATTATTTCATATTTAGTGTGAAGCCCTTTAGCTTCAATTAAAATTTGACATTTTTGACTACATGGGGAAATTAAATTTTCAATTTCTTGCTAGGTGATCTTATTCCATTCTTCCTGAAGGGTATTCCATAATTGCTCGGTTGTTTTAGGATTTCTGGTTTTCGAACGTTCTCCAGGAGACCTGGATATTGTCTTTCCGACTCCAGCATATGATTGAGCAAGCCAATCCATAAAAATAACCTTTTCAGCCTTGAGGAAGTTCATGACCACCTTAGCTTTGTGACATGGGGCATCGTCCTGCATGAATATGGGTGGTCGCTTAGTTGAATTTCTCAGCACAGGCAAGACATGATATTTTACAAGTTGTTTATAAACTCCTGCATTTACCTTTCCATGTAATCGCAGCAAAGAGCCCACAACATCTCCAGATATCATCCCCCAAACCATGACACTTCCTCCACCGAATTTAACATTAGTCTTAAGGCATTTAGGCGACAATTTTTCACCTGCTTTTCGACGTACCTTTTCCCATCTAAGCCAAATAACATAGACTTAGATTCATCACTGAAATGCACCGTTTGCCATTTTTCTTGAGACAACACATGTTCGGTTGCAAAGGTAAGACGACACTTTTTATTCTTGGAGCTGATCAGTGGCTTCACTGCAGGTGCTCTTGCTTGTAGGTCATGTTCAACTAAACGACGAGACACAGTTTTTCGCGATAAAGGTTTCTTCCGTACAATGCTCATTTCCCGAGAAACAGCAACAGCAGTTTTAAATCTAACCTTTATAACCAACCTTACTATAGCACGATCTTCTCTCTTGGTCGTTTTTCTTGGCCTACCTGTGGACTTTCTTGCTTCACACGAACCACAATCATCGTAGACCTTAAGAATACCGTGAACAACACTTTGACTTGTTAACAATCTTTGCAATAGACCCAATACTTAAATTATCCTTCTTTCGAAGCTTAAGAATCTGCTGACGTATTGGTAACGGAGTAAGTGGCATTATATTAACAAAATACACTACAGATATTCTTACGCGTGTTTAGTAAATGAACCGTCACGTAACAAATTCAAAACATTAGAGTCCGCTGGTTAAATATACTAAAACATGAAGTAAAAGCAACCGTTCTGATCATTTTGGCCGCCATGGGTTTTGCAGTAAATCACTATATCATCCATAACTTTTGTATTATCCTCTCAAATTACACCAAAATCTCAGACAATAACAAATAACATCGTATTTATTGTCTGTGAAAATTATAGAATATAAAACAACTTTGATAAAAAAATTATACCTATTTTCTGACGAAAACAATGCCGTTCTGAACATTTTGGACGCAACTGTAGGTCAAGAAATTTGAGAAATTTGAAAAAAAGTACGAAACCGGTTATTTCTCCCAAAACTATGTTACTATACGCAAACTTTTATAACATTTTTCTAACATAACGATTTAAATATATTCTTTTAACCATATAACACAAGCCTTCTGTAGTTTTTTCACACTTTTCAGTCTTTTATACATCCAATTACGTGATTTTACATACCAACTCTCTCACATCTCTCTCTCTCTCTCTCTCTCTCTCTCTCTCTCTGCATCTATCTATCTATCTATCTATCTATATCTTTATATATATATATACGGCGAGAATTTTAGTTTCCGTCTACCAAATCCCAAATCCACGCACAAGTCTTTGGTCTGCTCGTAGCTATAGTAGAGGATACTTGACCTGGGTTCCACGCAGTGGGACTGAATCCCAGAACCACGTATTTGGTAAGCAAGCTACTTACCAGACAGTTGAGGCCCCAGAATTTTGTTCGGTATTATCCATACAGTTTCAAAATAGGGTGATTGCTTATTTAGATTTTATATATATATACTTTCAGCAAAAACAATTAAGATTCAAGTGAATTCCAAAGAATTCAAATGAATATGGTACTTAACTTAGATTCACCAGAATTGTTTCTGGTATTAACCATAAAAATGTGGGGTGATTATAACCAAGAAAAAAGCAACAAGAATGGATTAGTAGTTTAGTACAATTGTTTCATACCAAGAACCATTTTATATTTATATGATTTAAGTTAGGTTAGTCAAATTGACTATTGTCAATTTGACTAACCTAACTTAAATCATATAAATTTGATAATATTTCCTAATTCTATTCTAAATTTAATAAATAATACTATTCCCTTAAGGATACAAGTAATTTTCACTATATACTTTGAATAAATAAAATTCTCCCACAATTTACTATTGAATTTATTTGACCTCTGGATGTTGACCAAAATTCTTTCTTACAATATATAAACATAAGTTAAAATAGAAACAACAATAATAAATAAATAACCTTCTTTTCTAGTGTTATCCTTAACTTTCTTACTGTATCTTCCTCTACTGATGGCCTTTGACCCCTTTAATGTTTTCCTTTGATCTCTCTGTATTCTTTATCCTACCATTAACTCTGGGAGTGTTTCAGTTCATAGCTGGTGGTGGTCAAACTTTTATAAATCTAAGATTCCTTCAACACTGACCTAGATTTTCTGTCACCACAGATATAAACTAACCTTTGTCTGTGGTATATCTATGCCTTCTTACTCCCCTATTCCCTTCCTCCCATAATGTCCTTTATTTGAACTGAATCTGCTTCGCTGGCTTTCTTACTACTACAACCAAATTCGGTTTGCAACAGCTTAGTTGTGAAATGAACCGCTGTGTGACCAACAGCTTTCCTCATGTCTCCGGAAATTATATCTGCATTTTTATGGATAGATTCACCTTCTCTGGGAAGTTAACAATCTTTTTAAAAACTTTTTATAAAACTGTGCATCATTAGAAAGCAATTTGAGTCTGCTTATAATTTGACTTTAAATTTCATAGAACTCACTCCCAATACTTCATGAGGATAGACACACTCTCTAGGATGTCTGGAAAACATATATGTGATTTAGCTGATGGATACTGGACATTTGTATTTGTTGCAATACTTGCAGCTTTAAATAAAATGGTTCTTGGTATGAAACAATTGTACTAAACTACTAATCCATTCTTGTTGCTCTTTTCTTGGTTATATATATATATTTTTTCTTATATAGAACTCTTTCGTCACACATACTGTGACGTCTTCAACGACTCTTTCTATGATTACATATATATATATATATATATATATTTGTTTTTCTTTGTTTCTTAGACGAAACTTTTTCGTCACACATACTGTGACCCCTTCAACGACTCTTTCTCGTATGTGTATCCTCTTGCTTTGCCTTCCACCTTGGCATTATAGTTTTGGAAGTGGTAGCACGACCTCATAATAAAGGCAAACGTTTAAAGTGTGTGCTATTGATACATTTCATTTAACTTCATTTTATTGCTGAATAATAATATATATTTCGAGTTATAATCGTATTTAAATGTATATCTGCGTTATCCACTTTAATGAAATCTTATTTAATGGTAATAATAATTGCTACTAATAAACTGAATATGTAATGTTATGTTCTGTTTTCATTGGTTAATATGAAATTCTGTTTAATTACATATTATAAAAGTATTCTAGGTTTACAAATAGAGAGTGATAGATAAATAGATAGATAGATATATAGATAAATAGACAGAGAGTCAAAGAGATAGATAGATAGATAGATAGATAGATAGATAGATAGATAGATAGATAGATAGATAGATAGATAGATAGATAGATAGATAGATAGATAGATAGATAGATTGACAGACAGATAGATAGATAGATGGATAGATAGATGGATGGATGGACGGATAGATAGATTTTAAATGAATATTTATCAGTTACATTATGCGCTCTCGATTTAATGGGACTGAATATTATGGAGTTTGATACTTTCGAAGCTAACGAGAAGCAACTCTGAAATTGTGAAGTGGATGAGCACGCATGTATACGCATACATGTATTTATGTGTTTACAAAATAAATTTACATGGAGTACTATTGTAAAAGATATTTGCCTAAGATATCACGTAATGTGACAGAACCAAGAACCACGACGTTGGAAAGTAAACTTCATACCACATTACTCCGCCTACGACAGTGCCACACATATTTATATACGACGCCTTCTTTCGGTTTCCGTCCAACAAATCCACTCAAAAAGTTTTGATCAGCTCGAAGCTATAGTAGAAAGCACTTAGCAAGTTTCCACGCAGTGGAACTGAACGCGAAACCATGTGGTTCCTGGTAAGGAACCGAGCTTCTAATCACATAACCACTCCTTCGTCTAATAAAAGTATTATATTCTTCCATCTTGGGATTTAGTTTGCTATTTATCTGCAGTTTCCTCCTTTGCATATAAAAAATTTCCTCGTTAAGTTATAGAAAGTAACACAAAGTTGCATATACCGAAATAATGTCACCATTCAATGAATTAGACCAAGTTTGTATTCAAATGTGTTTTACTAACAGTTGCAAGAATTAGATTTTCATCTTAA
The DNA here is from genome assembly GCF_006345805.1 of Octopus sinensis. NCBI lineage: Eukaryota > Metazoa > Mollusca > Cephalopoda > Octopoda > Octopodidae > Octopus > Octopus sinensis. The sequence goes on along the minus strand of NC_043001.1, from coordinate 105,349,240 downwards.
TATCAGTCATTGGAAAATTATTTCCACCTACGCTACAACTATGTGTGGACTACTCCATTCTTCTCTCCTTTATCTCTCTTTCTCTTGGATTTAAAGTGAAAACGATTACATACGTCATATTAATTGAGTATATAGTCATTTATCAATCTCAGTCGATCAAGATAAAGAAAATTGGTCTCCTTGGATATGGCATTGGTAGGAAAGAGAAAATATTCAATTCACTGAGAAATATTTGTTATTGAGATTATTATGTCCATATAATGTGGATAGCTGACAGAATCGTTAACGCATTAAGCAAAACGTTTTCTGGTATTTTGCTCTCTTTGTGTCCTCACTTCGAATTCTGGTGAGGTCGACTTTAACTTTCATCCCTTTCGGGGTCGATAACATGAGTACAAGCTAACCACTGACGTCTATGCAATCGACTTATTCACCTTTCGCGAAATTGGTTGCCTTGCACCCAATTTTGAAACGATTATTATAATGATATATTATAAAATTAGAAAGAAACGAAGAAACAAATAATTCTCATGTGTTCTCGCCTAGGAATCTTGAATTAACCAAAAATTAAACAGAAATATAAACAGTCCTCATGTGTCCAATCTGTGCAGGTAGAATATTCCATCGTAGTGGTATCTTCAAAAATGGTAGCGCGGTTGCCACATAACACACCACTAATCCTCAAAGACATAGATGGAACCTACACAAACAGGTGATACTGCAAAAGAATAACTCATTTTGGAATATTTTAATACTATAAAGGAATACGAAGAAAGATAGTTTCCGACTTTACCACAAACGTAAATTCTTTATGCTTATTTCTATATCCATGAGCGACATCGTCTGATGTCTTTTTTGAAAATTCTTTTCGTTTTCTTCCTTCACCCTTTCCTCTTAAGCTAAATAGAAACCATTATTTCAATAGTATATTATTATCTACTAGCTACTGTATAGTTATTCAAAGTAGAAGGCGTGGAAGATAAAGAACCACGCTGTTATTGGGTTCAGAATGAGAGGACATGGTAAATATATAATATGAAATCTTAAATAACTAATAAGGATGATTTGGAAAATAAAAGGAGAGAAATTATGATCATACCTTATGCCACCATCCATGAACAATGTATGTACCAGTATATAAAGCGCTTTTTCATACAAATACATTGATGCACATATACACAAACTCGTGCACACACGCACACAAACGCACGCATGCGCGGATACACACACACATACACACAAACATATATATGTGTATTTGTGTGTGTGAATGCTTGGGTTTGTGTATTTGTATTTGATTACGTGTGGAAGTGATTTAATCAGAAATGAACAGTTTTAATTTTTGACGTTGATGAAGATTATTGTCAATCAGACTTAATTTCGCCATCATTGCACGAAATGATACTCTAAATAGAAACTCGGGAAGCAAAATAAATATAATCCAACATTCGAGAATATCAAAATATTATCGCACAAAAATAAATGCACGTAAACTTTGCTGTCAGTTCACGATTCCAGTCAACATAACTTAGATTCCTATTTTTCTAAGGAGACTAATTTCCTCTTAGTACAATCACAAATATCATTCTTATATATTTGTTAATTCTGATGGACACTAATAATAACCATGTCAAATATTATTTATATTAATATTTATATTTGTTTCATTAGTATTAGGTCAATTGCTTCATTTCACTACATTACCATTCACAGCACTAAGAATTTAAGATGCGTGCGGCTTTCAGATTGCATTTCATATCTTCCATTGCCCTTTCATTTACGTAATATTGATGCAGTGCGTTCAAATTGCTATTTTACTTGTTTCCCATATTTATAAAATCTGGGCTTCCATTTTTATTCTGCATCTTTTTTTTTTATCAGTGTTCACGCCCTGTTATTCTTGAAAATGCTTTGATAACTTAGAGCAGTGCTTCAATAGAGAAATTCTTCCTTTCTTGTGTGACGACAACATTCGAACAGATTCTTATTGATCTCTCTACCTTTGTGTGTTGGCACATTGATTAATAGGGTTGGATTGTCATGTTTGAAACCTGTTTTCCTGTATATACTTATAAAAAGTATTCTGGTCGTATGTAGCAAGGCTGAAATAGTTTCCAGTGTTTTCTGAACGCTACAAGTGAACATTCTCTTGGAAAAGATTTCGCAGCCAAAGATTCCGTGATTAAATGTTACATACACACTTACATGGACGGTTTTTTATCCTTTCTTCCTCCTCGTTTACTTGTTTCAGTCTTTGGACTATTGCCATGCTGGGGCACCACATGGAAAGATTCAGTGGAACAAATCGAACCAAGTAATTATAATTTAAAGCCAATACGTAAGCACATAATGATAGATACGGGACACAATACCAAAAGAAGAGGATTTAACGTTTTGAGCAGAGCTCTTCGTCAGAAATTTTCTATTTATTCTTCTTCTTTGTCTTCCTCCTCCTCCTTCCTAACTTTACCACTATTGTTGTTTAGAATAACACCTACGCGAAGTTTATGAACAAAACATTCAAAACAGATGTTTCAGGAATTCATCAATTACTACTACCATCCACAGCGGGTCACTTGACCATTCTACTATCATCCACAGCGGACAATTGACCATTTAACATACTACTGTCATGGCATTTCCACATGCTTCTTCTTCTTCTTCTTCTTCTTCTCTTCTTCTTCTTCTTCTTCTTCTTCTTCTTCTTCTTCTTCTTCTTCTTCTTCTTCCCTACCATGAATTCACAACGACCTCGAACCCGCTAGACTGAACAGGAGAGACAGAGACAGGTTGAAACAAGGAAAATGTCCCTTGTATTTAAACACTATGCAAATATTCTTTTAAAAAGCTTTCCTTTTAATTCTTCAAAAATTTAATTGTTTTCCACACTTACAGTTGAAAAAGTCTGAATGGCTGAAACCGATATATATATATATATAAGTATATATATATATATATATAATATATATATATATATATATATATATATATATATATATATATATGAATGAATGAGTCCCGTTATATACATACATACATATATATATATGTGTATATAGATATAGATATAGATAGATATATGTATATATATATATATATATATATAGTATATATATATATATATATATATATATATATATATATATATATATATATATATGTATATGCGTGTGTGTGTTTAGGCAGGTAGGTATGAATATAACGGGACTCATTCAGTCTGTTTTGTTGATCCTTGGAACCATAATAGAAGACACTTCTCGTATTTAGTTTAGATTTTCGAAATTCCACAATATCAGTTATTTTGGTTTTTCTTTATCTCTTCCCAAATTCCCGTAACCTCAAATGCACTGTGTTTGTTGGTCCCAAAAAGGAGTCATATAAGTAATTTGTTTTTTCATTTGAAATTATTTTTATTGGAATTTCGTTGTTGTTTACAAGAAATATTTTTTAAACCTTCAATGAATACTCTAATAGTTTTATAGTTACATAACATTCGTCTACCTTTCTGTACTTTTGATAAATATTATTGACATGTATCAGACGTCAGTTGTGTATTCCAGGTAGCGTCGTTATATCTTTTCTTCTCTCTAATCTTGCTAATTTATTTAACATCCAGTTAAGAACAATATAATATTATTACGTGAACGACTATTGTATTGATGTCTTTTATATTTATTCTGCCATCTCGCTCTCAGTTCTATAGTAATTTTATTTCGCAGCTTAGTACACGAACAATAAATTTAATGCTTCAATAATATTCCCTTAAAATCCGAGTTTGATCTAGCTCTCTATTCTCCTTCTAGCACATTATTAACATTCTTTAATGTTTATTAATTTACCTCTAATTAATGTCGACATCGTGTATTTTTTTTTATAATCCGCATCGCATAACAATAACTTTACTAAACGCGTGTAATCTCACTAACATAGTCTCTCTCGTCATTCATTATTACAAATTGAAGTCATCCATATCTAAATGACGTTTCATTGTCCTCCGCAGCCATCGGTGTCAAAGACCACGCTAATTGCTTTATCTTTGATATTTCGAGCTCATTTAGTGTACTACAGCTTAGGTTATAAATATCACTTATTACCAGGATATATCGATGTTAATTATCTTATATTTTCCATTTCCCTTTCTGTAAGTATTAAACTATTACATCTATAATATCCAATCCATGCATTCTTTTCTATATTTTATTTCATTTATTTAGTTATTATTATTATTATTATTATTATTATTATTATTATTATTATTATCATCATTATTATTAATATTATCATCATCATTATTATTATTATTATTATTATTAATATTATTATTATTATTATTATTATTATTATTATTATTATTATTATTATTATTATTATTATTATTATTGTAAGATTCATTATTTCTTAAGTATTTGAAACTCTATATTTTGGTGAATTTCTGTTTCGCAAACATGTCGTCGTTGCCCTTAATGAAATTACTTTCGTGCCATGCTTCATCGGCGCATTGTTATATTTTATATATGAATAGCAAAAACCTTGTTTTGTTCCTTGTTCTTTCGTCTGTAGTGTAGAATTCGAAGTCTTCCACAGAGAAATTATTCTTCATTTAGACGTTAGCAGGTTATATTTCTGCAGAAAGCATAAATTAAGATAATCAATAATCGTTAGTAAATGTGTAGAAGAATAGTAGAACTGTTTATTAAGTAGGCAGCCGATAGTGAGGAGGCGTTTATGAAGGTAGTACGAAGAGAGAAGAGGTTAGCTGAAGGAATTGAAGTAAGTCTTTGGGAGCTGGAAAACAACGGTATGAAGAGAAAATGTTACGGAAATATATGGAGATCTGGAGCAGTTTCAATGAACTGAACATAGGGTTTTAAGTACGAAGATCTGATACTGCGAAGGATCAAACAATCGTAAGAAGATACATCAAAATGATATAGATACGTAAGATATCTCAGCTAAGTGTAAAATGTGAGTTGTATGGGAGGACATGGTCCTTTAATGTGAAATGCTTGCACAGGGGATCTATAGGAACTGGAGCCGTCATTAGGATGCGATATTAATTCATTGGTAAACCTGTCGAATATATTGATTTGAAAATATGGTAAGATATATGAGTATGAAGCAAAACCTACAGTTAACAAAAAATATAGCTGCTAAATTATATACATCATAAACGCAAAGGTCAAAAATCTGAAAGAATGAAAAGATCGTACTGAACTGTTGCATTCGTAAACACTGCAGATGAAACAGCAGGTACCGCCGTTGATGGTATTTAGAAGAAAATCTCTTTGCAAAAGAGAACAGCTTCAATAAATCGCATAACTGAATATATCTAGATGGAATGAATTTTTTGAGCGAAAATATATGCATAAAATCTCCTGAATTATGATGAAATGGCATCTTCAAGAGCAGTGGATGCGTTTATATCTTATCTGACGCAAGCAACGGAGTTGAATCGACGGGATTATAAACCAAACGGCACCTGATTGATTCAGATCTTAACTGCAGCCTTTAAGTTTGTTTCTGCTACCATCCCTGTCAAAGTTTCTTCTGTGTATGTAGAATGGGTTAGGATGTAATCTAGTTTTCATTTATCTGCATGTAATCTAGTCTTCAGAATATAAACAATCCAACTCATGATGAATATACTCCTATTCAAGTTATGAGGACAGCCACCGCGGCACCATTACGCAACTCATTTAAGGCATCATAATAAGATACATGGGAAGAGATTACTGACAAATACTTGAAAGTTTAGTATTAGTAATGCTGTAGACGGATCGGAAAAGACATTAGCTTACAATGTAGGTGTGAGATGAAGTGAGGAAAAACTTCAAAAATTTCTAAAATTATAAATATATCAAGATTAAAGAAAAATGTTCTAAGTTTCCAAAACAGCATCAGTGAAGATGAAATTCAATGCTTTGAAGATGACAATCATAGCGTATAAAATCTTAACAAAATGTTTTAATACATAAATTTAGATATAACAAACACTGTTGCTACTCTGCAAAGCTTATTTTTTCTTTATTTTAACCAGAGATACATCTACTTTTTTAAAATTTCTATTATTACTATTTCCGAGGAGGTGCAATGGCCCAGTGGGTAGGGCAGCTGACTAGCGGTCATGGGATCGCGATTTCGATTTCCAGACCGAGTGTTGTGAGTGTTTATTGAGCGAAAACACCTAAAGCTCCACGACGCGCCGGCAGGATGTGGTGGCGAACCCTGTTGTATTCTTTCACCACAACTTTCTATCACTCTTTCTTCCTCTTTCTATTGTACCTGTATTTCAAAGGGGCCAGCCATGTCACACTCTGTGTCAAGCTGAATCTCCCCGAGAACTACGTTAAGGGTTCACGTGTCTGTGGAGTGCTCAGGCACTTGGACGTTCATTTCACGAGCAAGTTGTCCCGTTGATCGGATCAACTGGAACCCTCGTCGTCGTAACAGACAAAGTGCCACGAAGATTTCTATTTAAGTGGTTTTGCTTGTTTTCTTTTTTCAATAAGTCATCTAAAATCCAGATTTTCACAATTCTTTCCGTAACGGTATTTTGTTTATAAGAGATATTAGTCAAAAATTGGTTTTATTGGAAGAATTGCAGACTATCTGTATGATGTAAAAAATGATAATAACAAGAGCACTCAGGGAGTGCAAACCTCTGCCAAGGCAACACAAAAGATCTCTAAACGATTTTTAAAATGAGAATATCAGAAATAAACTTGACTGCTCTCACAAACGAAAATACTAAAGATGAGACTGGCCGCTCTCAAAAATTAAGTTTAAAAAATCAGTAAAAGTAACCCAGAATCCTTGTTCGGTACCGGATCGATCCCAGAATCTAATCAATTCGTGCCAGTCACACGAGGCCAAACATCTCTGAAAGCTTCATCCGAATCCATCCAGCGGTTCTTCAGTTATCTTGTTCACGAGCAAACAAACACGACTGAAAACAATAATAACAAGATCACTAACAGAGCGCAAACCGCCGCCAAGGCAATGATTAAACGGAGATGAGTTTTAAAACGAGAATTTCTTAAATAAACTCGAATGCTCTCACAAGAGAGAATACTACAAATAAATCTGACCGCTCTCAAAACTTAAGTAAAAAAAAGATAAACAGCAAAAATAATCGGTAGCGGATCGATTCCAAAATCTAATCGGTTCCTGCTAGTCACGAGACCAAACATCTATATCTGACCACCGCAACTGCCCAGATATTCATTGCGGTAATCAAATGTTTGCATTCAGGTTGGATTTCAACACCATCTTCTCCCTTTTTTGGTACGTCTCGTTGATCTTGACTTGCATTTCTCTGTGTAGAGTGTCGCTCCCAAATCCCTAGATATCTATATCCACTACCGTCAGGTTCTCCCATGGTCTCTCCTGATGATAACCGTAATCCTCTACAGGATACTTTTTTCCATCGTTTCATATTACGTTCTGAGCATTTGGTAATCCCAAATTCCATACCGATGTCCCTACCACACTTCTGGACTGTTTTGAGCAAGGAATCTATCTGTTTTCCAGATTTCTCAAACAATTTCTGGTCCTCCATAAACAGAAGATTTTTCAATGATGAGCCTTTCTTCGAACATCGGTATCCCACCTTATGCATTACGATAAGTGAAATATTTCGCCTTAAAAATGCAACTCTATATAGTATATTTTGAAATTCTACAGGACCAATGATTACCTTTCTTTGCTCAGATGAATCCATTTTTGCTCTTTAATAGGAAAAATGACAAACTGTCTTTGTTTCGCCCCCCTATTATTGACATGTACAGCTTGGTTGTAAAGCTTCAATAAAACAAAATTATGAATGGGCAGACACATAATTTACGCTGTTATATGATCGGCATTTCCGCCATATGGTACCATGGATTTCGCTGATAAAAAGCATAAATAAGAAACTGTTACAAAGTAAGTGGACCAAGAGTAGTCAGCATATTATCTTCTTTAATGACCTGAACGCCAAGGCGGTATGTGCTCCTAGATTTGAATGCTTGTTCGGTATCATCTTACAACTTAACTTCGACCTGGTGCCCTTAATGTCCCTAGGTCGAGAGAAATCGAAGACTAAACATGAAACTATTTAGCCGAGAAGATGTTTAAAAAAATGAATAGTGTAAAATAGTGAATATTGAAATTCTTCTTTCTAGAATCTTCTTTGGAAATTCCGAATAATACGTGTTTGTATGTATGTGTATTTCATATATAAAAGCCTCAAACCTTTTTAAAAACTTCACCTGCGTAAAATGATTGCTATGAGTGCCATTAGCTTACTTGCAGTACCAGCTATTAGATATACATAATGTGTGTTGTGAAAGCACACAGCTTTCTGTTTCTTTGCCTGTAATACGAGAAATCTCCTAAAAGCAATTTTAGGATATTGGAAAGCAAGATTAGAGACCTTTATTCCTTTGCTTGTATTACGAGGTTTTGCAATACGAGGGAGGTGTTCGAAACGACATTAATCATGTGAACCGTTTCAAAGGAATAATACCAACTGTGTTCATGATTGTAAAAAATAGTCGCAAAGCAAATCAATGATATCCACAATAATTTAATACTCACAAGAAATTATATTTGACTGCGAACAGAAACAGAAAGAAACACCACTGACTGCACATAAATCAAGTATTGTGAACAACTGCCGTGACACATGTTGTATGCCCGGAGAGCAAACTGTTGCTCATATATAAATGAATTCAGACACATACGCTTATACACATAGACATATACACAACTTATGGATATATACATTCTCTATGAATAACCTTTGCGAAATCGCAAATCGCGCACAGACATATTGATGGAAATATTTTCAATTCTCACAATAAAGAAGAAAAGTAAGTCCCGTATGTTGCACACACTACTTCCCACATTAGCTCCGGCTAAAATATACTTAAAGATATAACTGCGTATCCAATGGATGTCAACGCTTAGTATGAAGTGATATCGTTGTGGAACACATGCGTACATCCGTCGGTAATAGAAATGGCATTATGATAACGTTTTCGAACTTCCTAATATCCACAAAACACCGAATAGAATATAATACAGTCGATATTAATTTCCGCGATGAAGATTAGAATAATATTCTATTTACTAATATGCCACAATATAATCAATTTAATTAAATGTAGACTTGGGCTGAAAGCTAAAGTATTACAGTAACCAATTTCTTTATTCCATATAAAATCAGAGAAACAAAGATTTGATGTTCTGGATTATTAAACAATTGATTTGTGAGGTTTATAATTAAAATTTGCTACCCTACTTTCGGGTTGGGTAAATTAAGTACCATTTGCGTACTTAGGCCGATCAAGTCGACTGGCACCCTCCCCAAAAATTTCGGGTCTTGAGCCTAGAGTAGAAAAGAATATTACCCTACTTAAAATTTGCATATCTGGTAAAATTACTATAAAACAAATACCTATTTCTTTACTACCCACAAGGGACTAAACACAGAGGGGACAAACAAGGACAGAAAAACGGATTAAGTCGATTATATCGACCACAGTGCGTAACTGACACCTATTTAATCAACCCCGAAAGGATGAAAGGCAAAGTCGACCTCGGCGGAATTTGAACTCAGAACGTAGGGACAAACGAAATACAGCTTAGCATTTCGCCCGGCTTGCTAACGTTTCTGCCAGCTCGTCGCCCTATTGCTATAAAACAATTACCACAAGGACAGTCCCTTTTACTTGCAGTCATTCATATAGACTGGTCGCAATGGAAAACGATACTTGTCACTAGTAAAATTGCAGGAGAATTTTTAAGTAATTTCGAGAGAAGTTAAGATGATTACATCGAACCAAGTGATCAATTGTAAATTATTTGATCAATACTGAAATGACGGAAGGCAAATTCGACGTCGACAGAACTTCAACTCAGAACGTAAAGGCGGGTGAATTATCACCAAGCATTTTGCTCGCGATGGTAACGATTCTGTAAGCACGCCGCCCTTTCTATTATTAATAATATTGCTAACAAGGTGGCGAGCTGGCAGAAACGTTAGCACGCCGTGCGAAATGCGTAGCCGTATTTCGTCTGCTGTTACGTTCTGAGTTCAAATTCCGCTGAAGTTGACTTTGCCTTTCATCCTTTCGGGATCGATTAAATAAGTACCAGTTACGCACTGGGGTCGATGTAATCGACTTAATCCCTTTGTCTGTCCTTGTTTGTCCTCTCTGTGTTTAGCCCCTTGTGGGTAGTAAAGAAATAGGTAATTCGTCTGCCGTTACGTTCTGAGTTCAAATTCCACCGAGGTCGACTTTGCCTTTCATCATGTCGGGTTTGATAAATTAAGTACCAGTTGCGTACTGATCGATCCAATCGAATGGCCCCATACTCGGTGCCTAGAGGAGAAAAGAATATTATTGTTAACATTTATTAGAAAACTTTTCCTCATATTCCCAATTCACTTTTTAAAAAATTTTTGATGTATTGTTTATAAACCAAAAATAATGATGTTACTGTTATATTTCATTTAACGTATTGTCTTATTTTGTCTTCGACCATATATACGCATGTACAACTCAAGCGTACCAAAACATTCACACCTTTGTAATTTATGGCGATTTGTAATCGCACTTTTCCCCTCCGCCTTCCTTTTCTATTGGACTTTACTCTGTCTCCAGTTTCTGAAGAAGAGCTTTGCTCGAAAGGTTAAACCACCTTTCTTTCCTTCCCTTTGTGTCTGCTAATATTTTACATGTACCAGGTCCTCGCATTGTTATTCTTTTGTGTTTGATCTTCGTTGTGTTTTTTGGGGTGGGGTGGGAGATATTATATATATATACATATATATATATACATATATAAATATATATATACATATATAAATATATATATATATATATATATATATATATATATAATATATATATATATATATATATATAATGGTTGTATACTGTCAATCTAACAAGAACGTGACAGTAGGGGGTACACCACCGTTATATAGCCCTAGGAGGCATCGAACGCCTCCTGACAGCTCGACACATTTTATCCTGTGTCCTTATATACACATACGAAGGGGAGACAAACACCCCCAACTGCCGGAACTTGTTAGATTGACAGTATACAACCATTATATCGCTTCACCACCGTACACCTCTCTACGAGAGATTTAGAAACTCAATATTTCTTATATATATATATATATATATAATATATATATATATATATATATATATATATATATATATGAACAACACGAGGACATGGTACATGTAAAATAATAGCAGACGCTCAGGAAAGGAAAGAAAGGTGGTTTTACGTTTCGAGCAAAGCTCTTCTTCAGAAACAAGCGACAGAGTAAAGTCCAAGAGAAAAGGAAGACGGAGGGGAAAAATCGACAACGATTCACATGTGGGTTACATTTTGAAAAGTATATGATGCATGTATGTGTGTATGCGTATGTATCTATGTATATGTAAGTATATACATGCTTGTAAGAATATAAGTCAACTCATTTCTGATTTGCTACAAATTATGTCAGAATTAAGGTATTATTAGACTTTGAGTAAGAATCTAACATATTTAGATTTTCAAATGAGTGAACGATAAAGAACAATTAATTTAAGTCTTCAGAGGAATGGCCATACAGATTTGCTGTTCTGGGTCATTAGACAATTAATTTGTGAATACGCACTATAATTAAAGCTCCCAAGTGATACTGATAGCAGCTCTCTTCACGGTTGAGTGGATAGTGTTCTGGTACGACGTTGTAAATGCTTTTACACGGGTGTTGGCTCACTCGCCTAAGATAGCAATAAAAGGCTTTATTTATTACATGCAACCGTTAGGATATTTGATTTAACAAGCCTTTAAAACTCTATTCCTCTCCGGCAAAATATATGCTTTAATTTAGTTACCACGCTCTCCAACGTTGAATAACATTGTGTATTGGGATATGACGCTTTGGAGAAACAGAAACTGCTTATGCATATGAAAATGATAAAGTATGGCAAAAATCATGCAATCATTTCTATCTGGAAGAGCATCGTGTTATTAATGAAATTCTCGATGGAATGACAGTTAGTTGTAATGAGATTGAATCACTCATGGAATTCGTGACCATCTTTTTCAAATTAAACAATTCACCGAAAATGTTTGACCAAAAAATTAAAATATATTGAAGACAAACATTGAAGAGAATATTGGATAAATGTTGATGCAATTAATTATCATCATGGGGATTTATTAAATTTGTACTCAAACTTTTCCCACAATATTAATTTTGAAAATATTCCAAAATTAAATGGTGGCTTAACTGCTTCATTTTCACAGAAGTATGGTCTGAATAAAACAAATGAGTCGGAGATTCCAATATTGACTGTAATACAATTCGATATAAATACAATAATCAATTCATGAACTCGCTGTTAATGAATTGGCAATACATAACATGAAGAATATAATAAATGGCCCAAAGCATCTGGAATAAAGCAACTAGTATTTATCGAATAAGCCGAAACATTTTCCGATAAAATATGGTTTATTTTATTGATTCCTTCTCGGAATCACCATATGTCGAATTGACATCAACGCCTTCTAATCAAACATTCACAATACCTGGTAATGTATTTATCTTTAAAGGATTGCTCGAGAAAATTATATCTCACAACGGAATTCAATTTACATCATCTAAATTAAAGCATGTTTGTTGTGAACTGGGAATTGAACAGTTGACAGGAATTGCTTTCTATCCGGGTTCAAAGATTCGAAAATATACTATAAAAATCATTTGTCGGTGCAAACGAAAATTGTGAACGTTTGTCGGCAACTTTCGTTTGCAGTCCACGAAAGCTTGTAGCATTACGCTTGAAAACCGACAGTAATCAAACCAAAACATGATCATAGAATCACTTCCGATAACCTATATATTGGATTATCCATATTTTTCAAGGAATATCGAAACGAATCTAAATGGACGTGTACGAAAATTTCAAAGATACGCTAGACATGCACTGTAGGGATTAGACAACGAATTCTTGCACAAAATTCTTTCATAATCACGGCCATCAATACCTGCGGGATTTACTACACAGTCCTTGTTGCAACAGCCATAAATTTCAGGAGAAATACACATAACAGCCAACGTCAAGCACCATTAACATATTCCCCACCAAGTCCTGAACAAGGAAATATTTGTATTGCTATATTTATTTATGTATTAAACTTAGTTTTTATGAATCAGTGCGCATCTTCTTGTACGACATTTTCCATATTAGAAAACTATTTGTAAATCTCAAAACGAGATATTATTCAGCAACAGTACTTTGGAGTAGAGATAATTTGCCAACATAACATGGCATTCGTGGTTTAGGAACCAGGACTGCCATGTTAAGTTGGCAAATTACATTTTCCATATCGGTCGATACATGTCGATCATTACAAAATACTTTTTAATAACAATTGTCAGCGATACTTGGTGTACTTTAAGACAAATTTAAATCGATAAGTTACTTTTGCCATTATCAGCGAAAATTATTTACGAATTATGAACAATATTTGATTGACAAATGCATAGGTGTTTACTGTAGGAAGATGCAGAATATTACTAAGTAGAAATTTAATTGACTTATTAGTTACCCTAATATATATTTCAGGTTGTTTTTTCTACTTCAGCGATGTAGATTATTTTCTGAGCGAAACAATTAATATCTTGCGTGCATTATCCACGAATTTTTCCGATGTTGATCGTTGTTGGCTAACAGTTTGCTTATCTTTATAATTAATTTCAAGCATTATATTCCCTGATATAACAAGAGAAACTTTGATAAACTGGAGTCTTAACTTACTTAGTATGTTACGATACATATTATACAGTAGAAAATGGTATTTATTAGATTAAGAAATCAGTCTATATTTGCTCCTACTGCTATTCTGAACACTGGTTTTTATCAATTGAAATTTTCCTTTTCCTATTCTTACCCCTACTCTATAGATTCTCGTTTTGTTTTGTGTAATGATTTTATTGGAGAATTCACCATTTCTGAATACCTAATTATTATTCAGCTGCCCATAAAGGCAGTTTTATTGGAAGATATCAAGAATAGTTTTTTTTTTACTGCCGTTGTCATTCAAGTTCCTCAAGAGGCTACGTTGGCGAATCGATTCTATGTATGTTCCCTCATAATCTCATTTAGTTTAAAGTATTTTAATCAGGTTTCATTCTAGTGTTTATAAAACGTGTGTTTCTGAATTTCGTATCTGGTAATAACGTGTCCTGTTTCATGAAAATTTCCAAAATCTATCAAACGTATGGCTATTAAAATTTCTCGATATAATCAGGCTATCATCTTGATATAAAACAATCTATTTCAGGAAAACTTCTCATAGACAAATCTAGAATATATATCCCTAAACTTCCACTCAATTTCCATCATATATTCTCACTGGTAGATACATCAAACAACCCATCCCCGCCTTTCATTCCTCAAATATCGTTTCCAAATTACCGCAGTGATTTTCTTATGTTTATCATCACTTGCACTTCTCGTTCATTAATATATGTGACTGTTTACGCACCATTTATAGCCTTCATTAACAAATTGTCGGTTGTTTAAGGATATATTAACTATATAGAACTGCGTGAGCCCACAGTATTTTCTTTTCTTTTAACCCGCGAAAAGATATCGCCGCTTCAAAAATATTGCACCATAATGATTTACCCTGAAATAATTTTTTTTATCTTTCTTTACAACTATACCGGTCTGTGTCATTTCTGGGATCACTGATTTACATTTAGGGTTTCCCCTGAAATTTACTTTATTATATGGGCAATAGATGTATTTAAAAGGGACGCCAAAACCTGCCATTTTAATCTATCAGCTATTAATTTTGTTACTAACTCTTTGATATCTAGCTTGATAGACATAAAATTCATTTCTATATTTCTTATTTTTATTTATAATTTGATAAAGCCTTTTATATTCTCTAACATCACTTTAATACAAATTCTTTTATCAGAGCAAACATGCATCACATAGGTTGGTGCACACACACGTCGTTAGTGTTTAATTCTGCCTATATTTAGCTAGAATGCTGCTGTAAATATGTTTGTAAGTTATGGTTTGTCTTGGCATGTTTGTTCCCAAACAACAGTTCTTTTAATGGTGTTGACACTGACGAATTGAATGGCTCTGTCCAGGGGTCGAAACCATAATGATATATGTGGAGCAGCTGATGATGGACGTATATTGGATTGTTGGTATGGTTGTTTTGGGGTATGTGGAATAGTGTTATAACACTTATTTTATATATACATATATACATATATACATATGCATATATACATATGCATATATATATATATATATATATACATATATATACATATGCATATATATATATATATATATATAATATATATATATATATATATATATATGTAGATTATATATATATATGTGTGTGTGTATATAAATATATGTATATAAATATATAAGTATATATATATATATTAATAGTTATCGCCAAACTAATATGGCAGTCCATAAATATAAGACTAAAGCTATCGCTGATTAGCTCCAAGAGGCCATCGCCTCTAGCTAGCTATATGACACACGAACCTGCGTCCATTACAACCTTCGAACAGGGGAGGTCAACCGCTTCACCTTGCTGGTCAGACATCTGCAGACATATTTCAGGGTTGTTGCCCTTTATCAATGCAGCGTAGTCAGACCCAGCAGGTGTCGCTACCGAAATCTTTATTATAGGCACTAAGGCCTGAATTAAGAGGGGACATTACAAAACAGGACGTGGGGTACATAAATTTAAAAAATCGAAAAATATGAGGTGAAAATGAATATTTATAATGAATTAGATGGAACGGATTACGAGCCCCCCAAAACTCGCAGTTTCATTTAAAATACAGTTTTTACAATTTACAATTTTAAAATTTTACAATTTCGTATACAATTCTGCTACTTCGGGCGCTCATCTGTAACGTATTCTATTAAATCCATCTGGTTTATAACAGCCGGCAAAGTGTCGTAACGTATATATTGCATTTCATATACACCGAAAAACATATTTTTCTATTTGTAAAATGTCTCTTTCTCTACTACCGCTGACTTCACTTGGTCACCAAATATTTCTGGGTTCAACTTAACTCTGATTAAA
Organism: Octopus sinensis; assembly: GCF_006345805.1. Lineage (NCBI taxonomy): Eukaryota > Metazoa > Mollusca > Cephalopoda > Octopoda > Octopodidae > Octopus > Octopus sinensis. The sequence goes on along the minus strand of NC_043001.1, from coordinate 105,333,097 downwards.
CCTTTCTTACCTGCCAGCTTCTTTTCGATTTCTTTGTTTTTCATATACAATATTACTGCTTTAAGAATTTTTCTTCGGGTCTTCTTCCCTCTTTACATGCTTCCAACTGCTCTTTCACTCTTGTTTCCCATTCTTGGTCTGTCTGTTCTTTCTCTTTTTCTTTTGCTTCCTTATCTTCGCACGTTCGATCTTCCATTTCGTCTTTTGTCTTCCCCTTGGTTTTTTTTAAACTTTAGGTGGTGATTCCACCCTCGTTCTCTTTCTCTCTTCTGTTCTTTCCTTTTCTTTCTCCAACACTTCACCACTTTCCACATCCTCTGCATTCTCACATTCCTCCTCCACATCCGTCATTTGTCGCTCCTCCATCCGAGCCTCCAATGTTATCTTCTCCTCCTGTACTCTTTTTTCCGGACACACATCCTCATTGTGGCCTCTAATTTTACATTTATAACACAGAGGGGGGTCTCCCCTCCACCACGACTCTGAGACGTGTCTCGTCGGGGAACACCAACTCCTCCGGGATGTTGTACAGGTCAGGTATGGTAATGTGGACTAATGCCTGCACCGCATAACCCCTCCACTTTACTTCTTTTGACCTTTCCGCTTTCAATATTTCCACGTTTTCTTTGCAGTTGAATACCTCTGCTGCTAAAATCCTTTCCATATTCAGCTCCGGTGAAATCTTACTTATTCGTATCCTTACTGCCCTTTTTCCATAATATCCATCTTTCTGTTTTCAAAATTTTCGTTGCATTCCTTTTCGCTTCGTCTTCGTTTTTAAAATGCACGACCACTGTTGCAAATTTTCTGCCCCTGTTGTAGTAGGTAGCTTTTCCTTCAATTTCATCCAGACAGCACTCAATTTCCTCTATCGGTGCCACTTCTATTTTCTTTGAAGCCACGCTCCACGTTCTGTATGTTATGATACGTTTCTCTGCGTTTTTCGCTTCTTCTTCAGATGGTGTGACCCTCACACAATCACCTTCTCTCTTCAAGCTGTCGAAATAATTCTTCAAAATCTCCTTCTCGACTATAACTTCTTCCAACTGTAGTTCGCTCGCAGCCAGGCCCTTGCCCGCCGCTCCCGCATACGTTTGGGTTTGCATTTTTGAGAAAAAAATTCCCAACGCCGCAACCGCTTCCACCAACGAATTCGATCTCACAACCGCGACACAACAATAACGTAATCAGAAATATCCGTCACCAAAAAACAAAAACACCTTTCTTAAAAACAAAAACACGCAGGTGTCGCTACTGACCGTCTGTTCGAAGATTTTATTTACCTAGTTACACATCTAGTTACACATTTACCTAGTTACACATCCACTTGTTTTCAATAATAGAAATATTAAAATTACTAAGTCTCTCTAAAGGTGATTACGGCAGCGTTACTGGATATTAATAGTTATCGCCAAACTAATATGGCAGTCCATAAATTTTAAGACTAAAGCTGTCGCTGATTAGCTCCATGAGACCATCGCCTCTAACTAGCTATTTGACACACGAACCTGCGTCCATTACAACCTTCGAACAAGGGAGGTCAGCCGCTTCACCTTGCTGGTCAGACATCTGCAGGCATGTTTCAGGGTTGTCGCTACCGACCGTCTGTTCGAAGATTTTATTTACCTGCTGGGTCTGACTACGCTGCATTGATAAAGGGCAACAACCCTAAAACATGTCTGCAGGTGTCTGACCAGCAAGGTGAAGCGGCTGACCTCCCCTGTTCGAAGGTTGTAATGGACGCAGGTTCGTGTGTCATATAGCTAGCTAGAGGCGATGGCCTCTTGGAGCTAATTAGCGACAGCGTTAGTCTTATATTTATGGACTGCCAAATTAGTTTGGCGATAACTATTAATATCCAGTAACGCTGCCGTAATCTCCTTTAGAGAGACTTAGTAATTTTAATATCTCTATTATATATATATATATATATATATATATTATATATATATATATATATATATATATATATATATATATATAAATATATATATATATACTTATATATTGTGCATATGATGCTCTCGTGTTAGATATTTTCTTACAGATATGTGTATATTTGTTATAACGTATTCATGTCACAAATAGTCACCAACATCATGGCTATTCGTTATTGTCCTCAGAAATTGTGTTTTACTTCTGCTCCGCCTCACTAGTATGTCTTACTATTTGAATAATTTTCTTCAGTTTCTAGTGAGAAAATAATCTTCTATACCAAATATTGATTTAAGATTTTTCTTGCCACTGTAATTCACAACGGCTCAGAGCAAGTTTTCACTAGACTTTGAAAGTAATTTACATGAATAATTGAAACCTTAAATTATTCATCGATACATACTCACTATCCTCTTGATAATTTTTATTCTTGCAATATACAGTAGTTGCTTGTCTGGTTGTCATCAACTCTCATTAATTATATAAATTTTAATGGATTCCTTGTCTAGCTATCTTTTCTCAAATTTGTCACGTCCCTGTCGGTGTTATAAAGTGATATTATATGTTGTAATTGCAAATGCAGAAATGGCATACATAATATAAAAAGAATTCGAATGTTTTAACATTTTCTGCTGTATAATCACTTTTACAGTTTTTCTTTTCATTCTCCGCTACTGCTTCTACGATTAATCAACAACATTTCAACTTTAGAAATACAGATCTTTTAAGCCGTTCTGACATCGCATATGTTCAACTGCTGTAATGGTACTTTGAATGGAAACATTATGTTTTGCAATGTTTCCCATGGCTTTTGCGACACTCGAGTTTCTCTACCTGAACTGCTATAATGTTGTTTGTTCATGATATTTTTACGTAAGTTAGGCGGCGAGCTGGCAGAAACGTTAGCACGCAGGGCGAAATGCTTAGCGTTATTTCGTCTGCCGCTACGTTCTGAGATCAAATTCCGCGGAGGTCGACTTTGCCTTTCATCCTTTCGGAGTCGATAAATTAAGTACCAGTTACGCACCGGGGTTGATATAATCAACTGAATCCGTTTGTCCGACCTTGTTTGTCCTCTCTGTGTTTAGCCCCTATGGGCAGTAAAGAAATAATAATTTTTACGTCGGTTTGGACTTTACACTGATGTTTTTGTTTTACTTGTTACCTCTTGGGATCATATTCCCGTACAATTCTCCATTTGATTCTGTAGAAAGCTGCGAAGCGTTGTATACTGTTCGTAAATTATCAACTTTCTTTATTACCCACTAGGGGCGACACAGAGGGGACACCACAAGACATGGGGACATAGAACATTATAATTAAACTTATGAAGGATGAATTATTACATGAAAAAATGATAATATGAAAGCGATGCTAAAGGCCCCATCCGTTAGCATCACTTACCTGTCCTTTGGTTTTCACCGTCACTTGAATGTTCATTCCCAATACAAATACCTTCCATATCCATTCTTACTCCGAAATACTCCTCCATATTTTCCACGAATTCATCGCTCATTCTTATATCTTTCACCTCCCAATTCTCCCTTTCACACCTCACCATAAACTCATCTATTCTCTTCTTTTCAATCAGAGCATACCTAGTCTCACCAACTTCATACCATTTATACTCTTCCATTAGCCTTTTAACTTCTTTCTGTTCTGTCATAGTACAAATGTTCGGCCTGGGTTCGATTTCAATCTCTTGTCTGTCTGTATTATTTTTTCTTTTGTTTTCTTGTTGGAGGGGAGCGGGTGGGTTCACTGTCTGCAGGGATAGGGTGGGACTCAGAGGGTATGGGTGGTTTTGGGGTGGATTGGTGTTCTATGTTATTTTCTTTTCCTCTTATTCTCCTCTTCCTCTTCTTCCCAGCTTCTTTCCATTCCTGTGTATTCTCTTCCTCTTCTACTGTCTCCTTCTCCTCTGGTTTCTGCTCCTCTCTCTGTGGTTCGGAATCCATTTCTTTCACTAGGGGAGGGCAGTAAGCTCTTATGTGACCCCTCAGGCCACAATTGTAACAACGTGGAGCTCTGCCCTCCACCCACTCTCATGATCACGTCTCCCAATCTGATGCTTTCCGCCAGGTCCACCAGTACCTCGTTCTCTGCCTGCACGTTCAGTTCCACTGTTACGCTTCTCCAGCCCTCGGTCTTAACCGAGGCATGGAGAATATCCACTTCCTCCTCGTGGCCGCTGATCACATCCGCCACAATCCACTCGGCCTCAACGTTTGGTGGCACTCCCTCGACCCTTACTCTAGTAATTCTTCTTTTTAGATACGTAGGCAAAAGTGTTACCTTCTTGGATTTCACCGCCTTCGCCGCCATCTTCCTTGCTGCATTCTCACTTTTAAACTGTACCACTACAGTACCATACTTTGATCCTCGAGTCAGAAAATTAATCTCCTCTTCCGTTCTTCTTAGCGCCTCCTCTATCCACTCCATGTTTACAACTTCTATCTTCTTCCTTTCGCTTGCGAACACCCTGTATATGATGGTCCTTTTATCGTACCATTCTTTTCTCTTGGGTGTCGGTGCTAGTTCGACCTCACCGCTGTCCTTCTTCATGTATTTCTGGTAACTTTGCAACTTGGCCAAGTCCCCCCCTTTCTCTTCCTCCTTCTTGGTCACTCCGGTATAGGTATAACCCAGCTTCATTCTCACTGCCTGTTCCAGTTCCTCATCAGTCGTGGACAAGTCTGATAGGGACTCATAGTCCATTTCCTTCTGTCTGACCGAACAGAAAACTGTTCGTAAATTATCAATGATCTCTTTTGTGTAAGTAAACCATTTATTCTGTGATAGGGTTCTACTTTCATAAATGTCTCTTGTCTTTTTCTAATTTCAGTTTTGAGACTTCTGTAATTTACATCTTATTAACTTTCTGCCGAACAATATTTTGGCGTCCATATCTATTTTACTTTATGATATCTGGGGCGACGCAAATCAATCCGCTAAGGTTTCGAATATCATAGCAATGTAACCGCCAAACTCCTTGAGTTAATGTTGCATTACACTAAATATCTCCTTTTTTTACAGAAGCATCATTGTATTTGCCAATGATATGCCATACCTGTGGTTATATTATGTTATTGTTGGACATGTCATAATGAGATTCATTGTAACTTAATATCAATTATACTGTCTGCTTTTGCCATTAACATTTTGGTTTGTAGTTTGATTATATTTTTGTGTCTCCACATTCAGGTTAGGTCGACAAACTTAAAATTTCTTGCTAATATCTTAGTATAAAAATTTTCTAGTATTGCTGCGTTTTCTATTAGCTTTATTTTACTCACCAAGTTCTCACCTAATCAACTCTAACGTATTTTGTGATTCCCTTGGTCATTCATTTCGGACATCTACTTCAAATGAATCTAATCCCTTTCTTTTACATTATCGGCTAGATGATCGCAACTATATTATGTTACCGAAGTGAGACTTAACAGATTACAGGCTTATGTTTAATGAAATAATATTTTCTCTAACATGTTTCATGTTATAAATTAATAAGTTATGTTCTAGGTATTCACTATTTCATGACTGTTTGAGACAAATATTCCTTTCTATTAAAAAGCACAAAGGCTGAAAGTTTTGAGCAGGTGACTGTTCAATTACATCGACTGATGCGTCTTCGCTTAGCAGTGTTTCTCCAGTGTTCGTCGAATTTTGCAATGGCTGAAACTAAGGAACAGCGTGCTTCTGTGAGATTCTGTTTTCTGCTGGGGAAAACGGCAGCCGAAACAGTTGCCATGCATACAAGGACGCTGCTATGAGAGAAATACATATTTACGAGTGGTGTTCCCATTTTAGGAATGGTCACTTGTCGCTTAAGGACCGACTTCGTTCAAGACAGGCGTCAAACACCCGAACGTATGAAAACATCATCAAAATTCATGAACTGATCTTAAAGGATAGTCATGGAAGAATTGACGAACTTGTTGATATGACCGGTATGTCGTGGAAGTCCTGCCAACAAACTCTGAAAATAGTTGCGGCGAAATCTATGCCTTCTTTGCTCACGGAAGATCAAAAGTAGTCACGATGAAGGTATCACGTCATAAAAAGGCAACGAGCTGGCAGAATCGTTAGCACGCCGGACAGAATGCTAAGCTGTATTTTGTCTGCCGCTACGTTCTGAGTCAAATTCCGCCAAGGTCGACTTTGCCTTTCATCACTTCGGGGTCGTTAAATTAAGTACCAGTTACTCACTGGGGTCGATATAATCAACTTAATCCGTTTGTCTGTCCTTGATTGTCCTCTCTGTGTTTCACCCCTTGTGGGTAGTAAAGAAATAGGTATCACGTCATACAATAAATACCGCATTCTTAACTGTTTAGAGTTTCCTATCATATAGAAAAGCATGTAATGCTGATAAACCACCAGGTCTAGATGATGATAGCGAATTAAAACATTGAAAATTGGGGAGAGTATCTCCTAATGTACGTTGGTGATTGATAGCATATTTATTTTCCTTTGAGAAATAAATGTTGTAAATGAAATTATTTCAACGAGGTCTTGGCACGTTCGTAAAATGATGATATATTATCATTTCACTCTATAAAGATATAAAATTTTTTCCGATATTCTTGTGAGAACCAGAAGAATATTAAATCATTATTTCATGAAAACTCTCAGCTTATTTCATTGTAGAATTCTTCTTGTTTTAATTTTATACTCGAGGTTTGTTTCCCCACTTTTCGACCAGTAAAGACAACATTATTATTATTATTATTATTATTATTATTATTATTATTATTATTATTATTATTATTATTATTATTATTATTATTATTATTATTATTATTATATTATTATTATTATTATTATTATTATTATTGCCTTTGTACAGCCAATCGATATCAGTTTTAAGGTCCAAGGCTCCGTGTACTCTCGATAATTTTCTCGTCTTCGTATCCATGTTCTTCAGTTCATCAGTTTGCCATTTTATTATTCTAGTTCCATACCAAACTGCTGCTATCGCCCATGTATTAACTGCTTGGATTTTATTCCATCCAATCAATTTTGAGTGCAACTCCAATCTTAGTTTTCAGAAATATCCCATTAGACCTTTTTAAGTCCGCAAGTTAGCTAAGTTGTTACTACATCGGGCAAAATTCTTAGCGGCATTTGGACCATCTTCAGATTCAGAGTTGAAATTCCGCCAAGGTTGACTTTGCCGTTCATCCTTTCGGAGTCGTTAAAATATCTACTAATTGTGCATTGAGTTCGACATAGTCATCTTACCCCTCCGCCATATTTGCCGGTTTTGTGTCAAAATTTTAAACCGATATTAAACGTAATACTTTCTAATTTTGCATTATCATGGAGTGAATTGCAGCTCTCATTCTCTTCAAACTTAGTGTCGAAACTTCTAGCCATTATCACATGTGAAACTTCTCTCATATAACCACAAATTACACTTTTCCTCAGCAGGAATATAATTATAAGATTCCTATGTGGAACACCGTGTCATTTATTTCAGAACTAAACCTTCATGGACTACACCATCTAATTTTTTCTTCTTTCTTTAATTGGATATGTTGTAATTTGAAGGAATTAGGTAATTATTTCTAGCAGCATCACGTATCTTCATAGAATTATTCCGTGTATTTTGTCGCCTGAACGGCTGAATATTTGCTTTGTTCTTATCTGTTTTTTTTTTATCTGTCATTGTTGTCACAGACATCTGGTGTTTGGATGTCTTTGTTCCTGTAATCGATGCATTGATCGCTGGAAGATTGGGAAACAATTCAGAATGGATTTCATTAGCAATGCCTAACGTTTAATTTTTTTTACATATTTGTCATGTTCAATTTATTTTGTCGTCCCATGGACTTTGTTTCTTCCTTCAGAAATATGACGTCAGCAAACTTATGGCCATCTCGTGATCGACGCATTTCTCATGTTTATTGCATTTGTCACCCTATTAAATAAGTCTGACAAATTTCATATAAAATTTTTTGACTTTCGGTATAATTTTATAAATATGGTAAATGCGGTGTGCTGGAAGAATCGTTAGCTTGTCAGGCAAATCTTTTGCGGCATCGCGTCCGTTTTAACGTTCTGAGTTCAAATTCCACTGAGGCCAATTTTACTTTTCATCCTTCGGAGTTGATAAAATGAGTACTAGCAAAGCGTTCGATGGAGTCGACTAACCCACTCCCACAAATTTCAGGCCTTCTGCCTATAATACAAAGGATTATTATAATCAAGGTCAATAAAATATTCTTTTCTACTCAAGGCACAGGGACCGAAATTTTTGGGGAGAGGACCAGCCGATTAGATCAAATCCTGTACGCAAATTGTATTTAATATTTCTACTCCAAAAGGAAGGCAAAGTCGACCTCGGTAGCATTTGACTCAGAACGTAAAAACAGACGAAATAACGCTAAGCATTTCGCCCAGCGTACAAACGTTTCTGCCGGCTCGCCGGCTTAAAGTAATCTTTTCTGCTGTAGGCACAAGGTCTGCAAAATTGGGGGAGGGGTCCAGTCGATTAGATCGACCCCAGTACGCAACTGATAATTCAGGATAAAGTCAAAGTCGACCTCGGCGGAATTTGAACTTATTTCGCCTGGCGTGCTAACGATTCTACTAGCTCGCCGCCTTACGGACAACAAAATAATGTTGATCTAACTTGAACCCTCTTCTAAACTGATGGTCGTCTTGATTCTTAAAACCATTGTAATGGTTTGTTACGTTACTTTACAAAGCTGTACTATTTCTGTCTCATGTTTCAGGTTTCTGAACTTAAGCAACGAAGACAGTTGCTTATTTAATCAATTGTTTTGTATGCTCCAGTAATTATAAGAGCAACCAAATTAAAACTGGTCTATAAAAGCAACCAAATTAAAGAAATGCAACGTAAATATAAACCAAAAAATCAAATTTGTATTACTTCCTAATAATCATCTAAATGTCTACTTAATTTGACTTAAAGTTTCAGCCATTCTCTCTAATATATAATTCATAATAATTTCATACGTTTCACCATCTGTGGTTCTATGTCTTCATCAGTGGTCCAATGCAGAAAAGGCATCCTCGTTCCTTCATCGAATCTTATTATTATTATTATTATTATTATTATTATTATTATTATTATTATTATTATTATTATTATTTGGTATAAGATGTGATTTGTTGTGATGCTCTTATGGTTACTGTATTGAAAGTGTTCTGCGTAGGATGTGTACAGTGCCCAGTAGTGCAATTGTCTGTATGTTACATGTGTTTGTAAGTCCTGATGTATTTGTTATGTACTTGTCTGAATATTTTTTCATCATTCCTAATGCACCTACTATGATAGGAATTGTTTCTGTTTTTAGATTCCACATTCTAGTTACCTCTATTTTCAGGTATTTGTATTTTGAAAGTTTCTCCATTTCTTTTAGAGACACGTTGTCATCTGCTGGTAGTGATACATCAATTAGAAAGCATTTGTTTTCTTCATGATCTCTCACAACTATATCTGGCCTGTTGGCTTTAATTTCTCTATTTCTGTGTATTGGAATATCCAAGAGTATGGTTGCTTTCTCGTTTTCTGTGACCTTTTCTGGTGTGTGCCTATACCATATTTTTTCTGTTGTTATTCCATAATGTTGGCATAGCTTCCAGTGTATGTAGGTCCCAACTCTGTCGTGTCTGTGAATATATTCCTTCTTAGCCAGGACTGGGCAGCCAGAGATAACATGATTTATTGTTTCTTGTCCATCTCCACATATTCTGCAGTTACTTGTTATATTTCTTTTCATTATATGTTTTTGGTAATTTCTGGTGGGGAGGCTTTGGTCTTGTGCTGCAATTCAAAATCCCTCTGTCTCTGCTTTGAGTCCTGAGCTTCTCAAGTATTGCTGGGATTTTTCTTTGTCTAGTTCTTTTGCACTTAGTTTAGTCCAGTATTTGCCATGAAGGGACTTTTCTTGCCATCGTTTTATCATGGTCCTTTGCTGTTCTAGTTTTAGTTTGGATTTCATTTGCTTCATAGCTTTTTATTATCATTATTATTATTATTGTTATTATTATTATTATTATTATTATTATTATTATTATTATTATTATTATTATTATTATTATTATAATTATTATTATTATTATTCTATATTTGAGTTTTGCTTTATATTTGTACAAGTTGACTCCAAGTCTCACCCAGAGACCTCAAGAGACAACAGGTTGGAAGTTCATGTTGTTGTTATGCCTAGTGTGCCATATATTTGGGGGGGGGTTTGGTGTTGTACTAATGAATGTCTAAAAAAAAAAAATTTTTTTTTTTTAAACCGAAAATTATGTTTGTTTTAAACCTTAAGATTACATAGAAAGTATTTTGCGTAGGATATGAGCAGTTCCCATGAGCACTATCTTTTGAATTTCTGCCATTTTGGGGTTTCCTGGTATCTGAGTTAGGTAGCTATCAGCCCCTTTTGATATCATTCCCAGGGCACCTATGACAACAGGTATTGTTTTAGTCTTCAGCTTCCACATTTTGCTGATTTCTATTTCAAGATCTTTATATTTGCTCAGTTTTTGGTAGGTCTATATTAACAGATACGTTTATATCGATTGGGACAGTCATATTAATGAGGAGGCATGTTCTTTGTTTGAAGACTTTCAATATGATGTCTGGTCTATTTGCATCTATCTTTCTGTCAGTTTGAATGGTGAAGTTCCAGAGGAGTGAAATGTGGTCATTTTCAAGCACTGGGGGTGGTTTGTGTTCCCACCAGTTTCTTTCATGGGGCAAATCCAGGTTTTTGCAGATTACCCAGTGAATATATTGTGCAGCTCTATCGTGTCTGTTGAGATACTCTGTAGGCGCTAGAAGACTGAACTTGGAGACCACATGGTCAATGGTTTCATTTTGTTGCTGGCATACACGACACGTTGGACTGCTTCTGATCTTTAATATGTTGGCCTGGTAGTTTCTTGTTGGTAGGCATTGATCTTGAGCTGCTATGATAAACCCCTCTGTTTCAGATTTTAAGCCAGAGGCCATTAGCCATTGATGGGTCAGGGCTTTGTCAACATCTGCATTATTTGCTCTCTTTAGGTATTTGCCATAGAGAGGTTTTTCTTGCCATTTATCATTCAGAATATCTAAGGCCGCAGATTTAGCATGGGTTTTCATGCGCTTAGCTTTTTCTGTGCCTGTTTCTTGTATGTCTATCTCTAATTCCGAAATTTGTTGTATTCGGAATTCACTTAGATATTCCTTTGCCTGTTCTGTTACTGAGTATGATGCTTTCTTCTTCTTCTTCTTCTTCTTCTTCTTCTCTTCTTCTTCTTCTTCTCTTCTTCTTCTTCTTCTTCTTCTTCTTCTTCTTCTTCTTCTTTTTATTATTATTATTATTATTATTATTATTATTATTATTATTTTATTATTATTATTATTATCATTATTATTATTATCATCATCATCATTATCAGTATTATTATTATTATTTTATTATTATTATTATTATTATTATTATTATTATTATTATTAAGACATATTCAGTACCTACTTTTTATCATTCCTAGCGATCCTACAATCATTGGTACTGTAGTCGCCTTCAAATGCCGCATTGCTATTATTATTATTATTAGTATCATTAACATTATCATTATCATTATTATTATTATTATATTATTATTATTATTATTATCATTATTATTATTATCAGTAGTAGTAGTAGTAGTAGTAGTAGTAGTCGTAGTAGTCGTAGTAGTAGTAGTGGTAGTAGTAATAGTAGTAGTAGTAGTAGTAGTAGTAGTAAGTAGTAGTAGTAGTAGTAGTAGTAGTAGTAGTAGTAGTAGCAGTAGTGATATGAGACATACTTGTGTCCAGCTTTCTGTGCTGCTATTGTATTTCCGCCTGTCTACATCATTCGTGAGAGTATTCTTGCAGAAGTTAAGAGCTATATTTGCTTTATGCTGTCCGTGTGCTTCAGTATTGTGAAGCTTCTCATGCGGCATAAATTTGCCTGCAGATTTTCAATTACTTCAACGATACTTATCATAGACAATCGTCTCTCTTTTCAATACATCCACTTGTATTACATCTATTTCAAAATATTTCTATGAATATTTGTGTAATTTATCATTTTTCTGCTAATGCTACATTATTAACTGTTGGGATTCGTACTGTCAATAATACTAATAATAATAATAATAATAATAATAATAATGATAAGAAGAAGAATCGCTTCAAATTTTGCCACAAGGACAGCAGTTTTGGGTGGGCGTATGAATCGATCACATCGACCCATGTGATTCACTGGTACTTCATTTATCGACCCCTAAATGATGGAAGGCAAACTACCTAGACGTAGTAGTAGTAGTAGTGGTGGTGGTGGTGGTGGTGGTGGTAGTAGTAGTAGTAGTAGTAGCATCTAATCATTATTAGTATTATCAGCCCTTAAGGCGGCGAGACGGCTGCATCGTTAGCAGGCCATTACGTTCTGCAGTCAAGTACCGCACGAATCGGCTTTGCCTTTCATCCTTTCGGGGTCGATAAATCAAGTGCTTGTCAAGTACTGAGATCGATGTGATCAACTGACCATATTACAAAGGATTATCACTATAAGCATAATCTCCGGCATTGTTAAGATCCCAACCGCATTGAATCAGGAGACGCGTTTTAAATATCTTACGTTAACAACGTCAGATCTCATCTGTAATATTTCAAAAAATAAAAAATAAATATTAACAAAGAAAACGGATTGCTGAAATGCAATTGAATCACAGTGTATTAATTGCATACATTTGACGCAAGGATGTAGTAAAACATTAATAATTTACAGCATTTTATGTATTAAGACTGTTCCCAGTTTGGAAGATAAATGTTTACACAGGATAACCGACATCTTGAATTATAACAGTACTTAAACCCCGGACAAATACAATATCAACATTTGCAAAACTAGTTTACTAAAGATTGTATCCGTTTTATATTTATAGCTCTGGATTTCATATTATGTTCCATGCAATTACTTTCTCTCTTTTGAAATCGAGTTGTTCGAGGCGGTGAAAATAAATTTATTATATAACTTCACTTTATCTACAAAGTTATACGGATCTTTATGCGAATTTACTGGATGACAAATTTGAATACACTTTTATATATTTTCGGAAGTTACGAGTATGCTTCTGTTTCCATAATAATAATAATAATAATGATATTATATATATATATATATATATATATATATATATATATATGCGTGTTTGAATGAGTGTATATACAAAGGTACACATACAAACATACATATGAATATGTACATGCATACGTTTATGTGTGTGTGTGTATTTTTATGTATATATATGTGTATATATATATAAATATATATATATGCGTATATAGATAGATAGAAAGATATACAAATATATATATATATATATACATATATATATATATATATATATATATATATATATTGCTTTATATATTGATACATATGTATGCATGTACATATATATATATATATATACACACGCGCACGTAACACATATTTATGCACATATATGTGTGTTTTGGGGTCTATGTGCATATAAGCGCACACGTATGCGCATATACGTTTGAAAGTGTTTTGCCTACCTGTATGCGTTGATACAAATGTGGAGTGTAACCCGATGATGAATGGAATAATTTTATTTTTGGCAATATAACGTGATATATGAGTGTACATAAAGATACGTAACATGCCACAGAAATATAATTTAGTAGGATTTATATATATACATGAAAAAGCCATGATATAGATCCTACAATTTCCGTTAATCGTTAATTTCTTCTCCAAGAACTATTGATTTCCCATACGGTTGTAAGAGCCAGAACTCACATATCCAAATCTAGCTTTAAACGCATTGATGATCTAAAGTCAAGCTTGCAGGAATTATTTCAGCACCGTTTTCAGAAGCATAAACATATGAAACAACATTACATTCAACATGCTAATGCATTTTCCCCTTGTGTTGCACGAACGCTGCATTTGTAGTTGTTAATCGGATATATGCACACTTATTATAATGTACTTGTATATCTAATCCTTCCAATAAACTATGATTTTGCTTCAGCAAAAACAAAGCTTTTATAATATTTTATTATTAATTGACACATCAATAACTATTAATGGACAAAAATTAGACCAACTCTTGTAATCAAATTCATAGTTGTATGAACGCGAACGGACTATTTATGAATATGTAACACACAGAAATAACTGGTCATCCAGTTATATTTTTTGTAGTTGCTATGAACCTTGAAGTAAGGGTTCTAACACAAGGATCTTTGACTTTCCAGACTATTCATTTCGATATCTTACGTAAAGCTCCAAATGTCGAGTTGGAATTTATGTATATTCAACGAAAGAAAACTGAATTCCAATAACAAATGGGATTCGCTTGCTGTCAGGTAATTCTCATTTCATGCCACACGATGAATTGCATGTTTCTATCTACATTTTTTATAACAATTCCCATATAATAATAATATTGAAAAGATTCCAGAAGGAAAATATATAACATATTTGATTAGAAACTTGTCTTTCAGAAAGATATATCAACAAAATTGTATTCGCTTGTCATTGCGAACAGGTTCTTCAACAAGTCTCGTATTTCTTGTCATAAAAGTGCAAACAATTTGTAGATTGTTCAAGACAAATAGCATTTGTGCAGATACTTTGGGGTAGGAGTTATTCATGTGCACAGCTCCAGCTACACCGATAAGAATTTTGGAAGGAGTTTCGCTAAGAATATCTGTACATCGTTATTGTCAGTACTGAGGGTAAACCCTAACAAAGTCCGTTGGCATTGCATATGTTGAAATTTAGGGAACCAATATTATGAAATGAGCCTGTTCTTATTTTATATCATTAGCATGTCCTTTCATTAATTATGCGTTATATATGGTAGGTTAAAAACAAGGATGTTCCGAATGAGATTCATAGGACGTCTATGCGAAAGACCTGAGCTTACTTTAGTGTGAACAATACTCTATGAAGAATTGCAGTATATACTTAACCGATCAAGTCACGTATACTTACGAAATATTAAGTATTGGAATCAGATTACATATTTAGTGAAAACTGAACTTTACACAGATGATCTAATATTTTCGGCACGTTCATATTAAGAAAATTATCAAGTGATTTAGCAGACACACACCATTCTGTCGACTTCATCAAGACAATAACAACACCTAGTTAACGTCTAGCATTACATGTTATCGATTCTAATTAGGAAACTAATTATCAGGCAACAGCATAATGTCCTTATATAATATTTACTGCTAATTCCCGTTCGCATGGCGTCCATTACGTCTTCTTCATTTCCGATAATAAATCAATGGCATCTGTGAAATTCCTTTTCATTTGTGATTTCACAATATAGATATTCTTGCACATATTCAGCTTAGACAATAAAATTTAATGAATTACATAAGTTTTGTACTCCAAGTAAGAAAAGAAAAAAATGACAATATGTTGCAATGTAATGAATATTATATTTTAATTAATTAATCTACACCGCTGGAAGTAATATTCCCAATTCAATGTGGAGGGTGTCTTTCTTAGTTCACACATATAGTTTTACACACACACATACACACACACACACACATATATATATATATATATATATATATATATATATATATATATATATATACAGAAACGCACACACGTACATATATGCATATGTGTGTGTGTCTGTCAGTGTGTCTTTGTTTCTGTGTCAGTCTGTGTACCATATATAAATTATAAACATAATACAAACTGATTGTTTTTATCTGATATGGCATGCAATACGCAGAAAAATATTTCTTGGATGCCCATGCATCAAATATGATAATCGCTCTCAGTTTTCTGTTTTGTTTTGTTTTTTTATTTAATCCGCAGACCACTTTGGGATTTATGCAAAGTAATCTTTATATCACTCAGAACCGAGGAAACAAGAACAAACGAATTGTCTGCATACAAACGTAGACAAATTAAGGACAAACCGATGAAAATGGACAGGCAAGACATTCAGTAAATATTTACATTTAAATAGTGTGTATTTAATATTATAATGAAGATAATTTTAAATACGTATCCTCTATAATATTTCACTGATATAAACATTTCTTAACTACTGACATATGCATTGATTATCGTTTTTTTCTTTGTTAATACACGAACAGGTATTCATTTTAGATACTCAGTCACATCAGCCTAGTATGCATTTAACACTTATTTCTTAGATGAAGCACAGCGATGAGTCATTTCCTACAAACAGGATTAAATATGTGTTGTTTAAAATCTTATAACATTGTACCTGCCTCTGCTCATATATTTTACACGATAAATGTAGTGAGCCATCGTATGTTAACACAGTTGCATTCTCTAGAAAGCATCTCTTGTACGTTCATTAGACATACTATTTGCTTGGAATGATCGTTATTTGGTAAAAAATCAAATCAAACTTGAGCCACAAGTAAAATCTAAAATACTTTTTTCTTGTGGCGAAAATATACATTAGACATTGATTAACTCTGAAAGCTCTGTGTTCAGCTATATGACTATAATTACATTATATAATTAATTATAATTATCAAGTAGCCATAATCACCATTAAAAAGTATTAAATTTTGAGTGAGACACTAGCATTAAAGTGAGGATGATAAATAGGTGTATCCACTGACTAGTGTATATATATATATATATATATATATATATACATGCAATAATATATATTTGTGTTCATGTGTGTGTTGTGTGTGTTTATGTATATGTATGTAGGTGTACTTTTGTAGATCTGTAGTAAATACGTGTGGGTAGATAGGTCATTCGGAAATATTTCGTTTTTCAAAAATATCAGTTTGCTTTGTGGTAACTGAAAATATATTTAGGGGAAGATGTCCAATAGCAATTGTAGGAGATTGAAATGTGTGCAAAAAATTTAGTTTTTTTTGTTTTGTCTATTCATTTAATCGTAAATGATTAGATGAAACACACACACGTACACACACACACACACATATATATATAAATACGTGTGTAAATATATATGTTTATCTTATATATGTATGATAGTATTTATATATGTAAGAATGCATGTATGTATATACATCCATGTATATATGCTAACCACTAGTTTATAAAAAAAATCACCTGAAAAAACAAAAGAATGATGTTTTCAATTCTACTTGAATAAATCTGCACAAATTAGACTTCTAACTAACAATTTAAAATTTTACTGTAATTGGCTGCCTTCATTTAATATATTCTTTTTCTAAATTCCACAATCATAGCTTTTAGATGCTTTTTATTCAGATGTTTGATTCAGGTTTTTTTTCAATTTAAATTTTCTGTTTGTTTTGGTGAAACAATTTATTTTCTGTTTTAATTTACTCTCTAATTGAATTCCTCAAACGAATTGATTGATTCACTGACCTGACATCTCAATGAGACATTATTATTTTTTATTTACCTATGTAACGTAAAATAATTTTTTAAAATGGTTCAATAATGATCTTCCCTTTTAATTTGTATTAAATTCTCCAAACGATTTCAAAGCAGTTTTCGTTTTTTTTTTCTAACTCCAATTCTCTTGAAAGAGGACATAGAGGAAAGGAAAAATAAAGTCTCCGGAATTTCAAGTGTTTTTATCAAACTTACTGAAGAGGAAAATGCGTACACACGGACACTCTCATACACTGATACATACTCACATTTACATGCACGCGCACACATAGATACCACAAACATGAATGTATATGTGCGTACGCTTATGTGTATGTATATATATGTATATATATATATATATATATTATATATATATATATATATATATATATATAATATATATATATATATATATAATATATATATATATTATATATATATATATATATATTATATATATATATATATATATATATATGTATGCATGTATGTATATATTTCATTTCTTTGTTAGACTGAATTTCCCGTTTCTTAGATACATACTTTCTGTGGTGGGTTCTAGAATATTTTTAACCATATTTCTATGCCATATTTCATGTAATACGGGGGAAATATTTGCATTAACAATTTTCTACATAATTACGTTTCTTTTCCGTTCTCCTTGACAGAGCTTTCATCGATGCTGTTATCTTAAGAAATACAGTTTCATGAGGGTCAAATATATTTCGACTATGTTTTACGAAAAACTCTTTGTCATCTAATTAAGATCTTCTTCCGTTTAATTGGACGACGAATTAGTCATCTTACACACATGGCAAAGGCGAAAATTATTCGCGGTGAGATGTTACCAACACAAGCAAATCCAAACAAATAATATTTTTCATATATTAACTGTAAATACACTCATGCGCAAAGAACTCTGTAGCTGGTTTGGCAATATTAATGAGAAATTAAGGCGGCGAACAAGCAGAGTCGTTAGCGCGCCGGGCGAAAGGCTTAGCGATATTTCGTCTGTCTTTACGTTCTCAGTTCATATTGCGCCGAGGTCGACTTTGCCTTACATCCTTTCGGGGTTCGTAAATTAAGTACCAGTTGCGTACTGGGGTTGATTTAATCGACTGAACCCTAACGCAAAATTTCGGACCTTGTGCCGAGAGTAGAAAAGAATATTAACGACAAATTGAAGCATGTAACCATCAACCATAATTTGTATCCCTCTTTCAGTAAAACCTCCTATGAAAGACTCTTATGTCATGTCAGTAACTTGAAGCCGGGAATTAGCATTAATTACATCATTATCCATTTCAATACATACAAAAGAAAAATTTTCTTAATCATTTCAATATAGAGAAGCTCTGAATAGCAAATGTTTATTAGTCCTTCTCTACATCGCCACTCTCAATAGTGACGCTCTTCTCCCATCGATTAATGCAATTGTGATAACCTCGTCTGTAAAAGTCGGAAGGTTGCGTCTGGAGACAAGACATTACCTCGGAAAGCAACTAAAAAGTACTTTCCTTTCCAAACTTTCCGAAAAGACTTGATGTTCGTAAAGGGGTGACGGTCAAATGGTGCCAGGTCGTGAGAGTAATGGAGGTGAGGAAGGATTTCATAGATACAGGAGTGTGTTTTCACCCGGGTAATATATACATTGTGAACTGGGGTGTTGTCTTGGAAGTGGCAAACTCCTTCAGTCAGTATACCACGCCTCTCCGCTTAGATGGCGCCCCGCAATTTCCGCAGCTAAGAAGCATAATATGCTCCGTTAATCACCCGAGGCTCCAGCGGGGGGGGGGGCAACCCTGCTGTACATTTCACAACGACTTTCACTCTTTCTTCCTGTTTCTTTTGTATCTGTATTTGAAAGGACCAGCCTTGTCACACTCTGTGCTAATCTAAATCTCCCCAAGAAGTACGTTAAGGGTACACGTGTCTGTGGAGAGCTCACCCAGTTGCACGTTAATTTCACGATGCAGACTGTTTCATTGATCGGGTCAACTGGAACCCTCGTCGTCGTAACTGACGGAATGCCACGATTGCACCAGAGAACGGATAAATCTTTTCGTTCAATATGATTTTAAAAGCATTTATAATTCATTGAATTATATTTTGTGAGGGACTTAAAAGAAAATATGCAAAAAAATATAGCAGCGTCGAATGCAAAGAAATGCTTGGACAAAGTTAGTGAACTTTAGATCAATCTTAGTTGCTGCATTCTTTACACGATTCTGTGCATGAGTTACATTTGAAGTACATAACCATTGGAACTTTATTTTACTTTCCATTATCTGATTCTAGGAAAACCGTTTGAAAGATATTTCTTTAGTTAATTCGTTTTCATCTTGGTGTTTGAACATTTCCCAAGATGTGACGATTCAAGCAGTTTCTGCTTTTGACGTCATTTATGGTGTATTTATTTCTTTAAATAACATTAAAAAATTCTTCAGCTTGTCATACATAACGCTCGTTCAATTAGAGAATCACGGATATTTTGATACGACACAATAGAGAGAAGTTTTGTAAAAAAAATGATACTCGCTTGAAGTGCTTTATTTCTGTCGAATAGAAATTTGGTAAAAACTTTCTTTTAATTAATTTCTATTAGTTTAGAGATAATAAAATTATTCTTATCGCATAAAATCAGCAACATATTGTGTAATTTAATTTTTATTGTCAGCAAAACATTAATTTAGTTAAAGTGAGGAAGTTTACCAGTATGTTGCGATGTGTGTATTACGAGGACATTTATCGCTTGAATTTTTAAATATTTATCCTAGACGACTTGTTTTAAAATATGGCGATTATTTCTTCAATCTAATATATTATCTACTGTAAAAGATTTTAGCCACTAACCGAACTTACGTTTCCTCACTCGACTCACCTGAAAATTACCACGTTATATGTTCGTCAAATGTAACGTTAAAAAGACATTGTATTTTGAACACTCCGTTATTCAGAAAGAACACTTTGTAATTTTCTTGTTATTTCATTAACTCATTCTATCAGTTATCCGGTTTAATTTATGTCGTTGCATTAAACATGTATTATTAATAAAATTGGTAATTATATGCCCATGGAATTAATCGCTATTTCCATTGATAACAATAAACAGCTCTTCAGTGAAACACAGCTGTAAAAAACATAGTAGGGGAGGCGTAATAATTGCTTGCCAACATAACATGGCAGTCCTGGTTTAGGGCGAATACTGCTGTAATTTAGCCCCAGGATACACAATCTCCAGCTGACTATGCGACACAATCTGTGTTCTTATATTTTCGAGAAATCCTCTTAAGATAGATAACGCAGAATTCTGTGTTGCAACACGACATCCTCGTTAAGCTGGAGAACAACAACATTGTGTTTTGTTATTAATACTACTTGCGTCGCAGTTAATTATTTTCGAAATGTCTTATTGCGTCTTTGAAATAGTATACATCAGAATTTAATCGTTATTAAGTCATTATATTGGACTTCTGGATAATGATACACAAAAATCTCCCGTATTCTCGTAGTTTTATATCTGTTCCTTTTCCCTTCCATCTTTATTTTTTAAATTAATTATGCCGACACATCTGCAGGTAACATTTAACAGATGCTGAAACATCTTATAAACTGTTTTTCTGCTACTCCAAATCTCTATAGTTTCCTACATTTGGTCTCAGTAAGGTATTGTCGATAGTTTTTATTCACGGTGCAAATGAATTTAGGTACGAAATTTGTTCCTGGGAATATTGACACGCTACAACCCGGCACAGCAGGCCATGCAAAACAGCGTCTCTACTCTGCATGCATTCAATAATTCTTAATGTCATACCTGCTCTTTGAATTTAATTCCTGCTCATTTTTCTTTTCAACATTAAACCGACAAACAATTGTCTCATTTAAACGTAAATTTCATCGAAATTTCTAATCTTTCACAAAGCAGAGAATCCTATGAGACACGGAGCCTCACATATGTTTACAATATTTTCATAGCTCGCTGTGCGGCATATAAAGGCCTTCCATCATGACAAGGACTGAACCAAACATGGAGACATATTATGTGCCAGTAATGTAAAACATATTTCTTTATTCGTAGAGATTCTAAATTATATGATGCAAAATTTAAACTATTTGTGAAATGATTGTGACAAAGAACAATTTATTCACTCTGTCTTCGCAAAGGTTTTCTCTGAAGCGTATTTTTAATGGTTGATCAGTATAAATTTCTCACTAAAAAAAATCAATCAAAATCTATTGTAAACAGTCTAGAATTGATATATTCAAAAATAAAGAAAAATACATTTTATGGTTCAATACTCAAAGATTCACCAACGTTGGAGCAACAAAATGTTTTCAAGTATGAAATACTAAATTGACAGAAAAGAGATTTAAGCGAACTACAAGTTTACTATTGTGTTATTATACAGGGTGTCTAAAGACCACAGTTCATCACGTTCGGAATAACCTTCAATGAAAGATCGTGTTTGGTATTAGCTGACACATTATACTATTAAAGATCAGAAACATATTCAACAAAACGAATTTGAACTTAGAAAATGAAAGGTTTAATATAACTATATAATGATGTGACATGATATATGTGTATGTATGTGTGTGTGCATGTGACTGTGTGTGTGTCTCTGTGTGTATGTCTGTGTGTGTGTGAGTGTGTGAACATATTAATATAATGCAAGTCTTGTATCGATTTGGTCACTGGACATCAGTAAATTGTGTTTGTCTTAACAAAGTAGTGAATTAATACAATAGCTGCTTAGTGTAATAGCAGTGCAAATACATCGTTCATTTAGCAATAGAATAATGACCAAGTAGAAGAGCATTGTTTTCTTTAAATTTTATTAGCCAAGTTGTTGGTTTTTGATAGATTTCTTTTCGGCAGCACAGCTTCATGTCCAATGTCATTAAAGCTGGCGAGAGTAAACAGTTTAGGCAGTTAACGAGAGCTCTGAAAATTTATATTAGCATTTACAGTTCATTGAGACTCCGCGGATCAATACATATTCAAAACATGCGTGAAGCATAATGTGTTAAAATACATTTTGGTTTAAAACAGGTGTGTCTTGGATTAACCAGGCGCCATGTTCATGTTACAAATCATTCGATCGATTAAGTAACGTCTATGTAACTGTTTTCTATACACGTCTGCATTTGAAAATGCCACATGTTGCAATATCTCTTTGCTTAAACTTATTAAATGTGTCTATAATATATATTCTATATATCCTGCATGTTTGCTCGCTCGTGTGAGCGAACGTAACTGAATACTTAATCATACTTATATACCAAGTTCTCTATCTTTTTTAGAATAACCTTCTTTCATTGAAGGTTATTCCGAACGTGATGAACTGTGGTCTTTAGACACCCTGTATAATAACACAATAGTAAACTTGTAGTTCGCTTAAATCTCTTTTCTGTCAATTTAGTATTTCATACTTGAAAACATTTTGTTGCTCCAACGTTGGTGAATCTTTGAGTATTGAACCATAAACGCTATGTGCGTTTTGTGTGTGCTAATTATATATATATATATATATATATATATATATATATATATATATATACGTTTAAATATTTGTTGTGCAAGATTTTTTATGTGAAGTCGTGTGTTGAAACAGATATTGTTATATTTCGGAATGGTCATATTGCCAGTTTAGCCAATAAAAACACACGCACTATATATTTGGTGTTATTTTGCTTCAGTGATATTTATTTTTTACATTAATCTTAATCTTATTTCGGCCAAAGTTCTTTCGTCACACTCCTGTGACCGCATCAGTGGTCCTTTGTTTTCTTCTCACTTACTTGTGTCTCTCCTTACTAACCGTCAGCCATTTTGTATTTCTATTGTAGGTCTTCATTTGCGCATGTTTATATCTCTATGTGCGTCTATGTTTATTTAGTGTGTGTGTGGGGGATGCCTGTAATATTTGTATATGTATATGTATATGTGTATATATGTGTGTATATATGTATATATATATATATGTATATGTATATGTATGTATATATATATGTATATGTATATTCTTTTTGTTTTCGATTAGATTTATTATTATTATTACTAATATTGTTGTTATACATACATACAAGCATATGTAATGATAATAATGGGTGGATGTAAACACATGAACAAAATTAGAACAAAAGCAACAACAACAAAAACAAAATACAAATTACAAGAATGTATATAACCAGAAGATACAAATATTACAGGCATCCCCCCCACACACACTAAATAAACATAGACGCACATAGAGATATAAACATGCGCAAATGAAGACATACAATAGAAATACAAAATGGCTGACGGTTAGTAAGGAGAGACACAAATAAGTGAGAAGAAAACAAAGGACCACTGATGCGGTCACAGGAGTGTGACGAGAGAACTTTGGCCGAAATAAGATTAAGATTAATGTAAAAAATAAATATCACTGAAGCAAAATAACACCAAGTATATAGTGCGTGTGTTTTTATTGGCTAAACTGGCAATATGACCATTCCGAAATATAACAATATATATATATATATATATATATATATATATATAATGAAACAAACTGAGTTTATTTGTCTCGGGGATATATTGAAACAGAATGGATATAAGGTTTAATCATAGGGTGATCTCAACACCAGTACCACGACGGAATTTTGGAGTTTGATATATATTAAATTATGTCAAAATATATCTGAGCTTTCAAATGGGCTTTTTTCTATGAGTTGATGATGTTTGAATAGAGTTCATATTAAAAATAGTTATATCGATGGCGTTCCAGCAAGATACGTTAAGATGGTCTGTTTTTAAATTGAGTTTTAGATTATTGTGCAGTTTCCATATCGGTATGTGTTGCTATGACTTATCAGAATAAGAAGATATTTTAAGCTAGTTATAATAACGATATTTACTTGAAAGTTCTGATGGATAATGACTCGATGTATACTGTCATCATTGGGCACCTTACTTTTGTTTATAGGATGTCATCCTACCCGATACCTGCATGAAAATGCTTAGAGGATTTCCACGTAGGTTCAAACATCTCAAGGCCTGACCTTGTTTATTGTTAAGTAATCGGTGTTTAAATCTTGTACATCTCTTCTGTGTACAAACTTTTACTCGGAGTTTCGCTTCCCGTTCGTCGACGAACGGGAACGCGAAACTCAATTTCTAAGTAACAGTTTTTGTAATGTCTTTGCGGTTTTAGCAATAAATTATATGTGTGTGTATATATATATATATATATATATATTATATATATATATACATATATGGAGAATGCACAAAAAAAACAAAAGAGGAAGACAAGTGATGTAGACAACAAACAGATGTATTAGTTTAACGCTTGGAAAGTGAAAAAAGTCTTTAATGTTTCGAGCCGACGCTCTTCCCAGCTCGCCTGTGTGCTTTGGTTGATAAACAAAAGAAAAAGTAATAATATTACATCTGAAATATCACACATTCACAGATGTTTTGCCAGTCGTAAAATACTATATCAACAAACCCATTAAACAGCGTCGATAAAATGCGAATTAGTGTAAAATTATCTAATTATCTTATTATGAAATGTTGGCTACTTTGGCGCTACCGTCAAGTTTTATTTATATATAAAACTTTGTCATTAATAATACCGCTTATAGCAAGCAATAACTTTTCACGTGTGTGTAATAAGTATAATCATTGAGTTTGAATAGTTTCAAATCCCTTTACATCGACATGTGCGCTAAAGTGATTTGGCAATTCCGTATTTAATCTAAATCCGAGTCAAGAGGATTATATCAAGAATAACAACAAATGTTACTTTTTGACTTTCTTGCTTTTAATAACTTCTCAAACTTTTCACGTAAACAACTCAAAAACCAGTTGCATGAATAGAGTGTATGCTTTACTTTCCGATCATTGGTGATTTCCATGTGATGCATCTTTCAAATTCAACGTGAAATCAATATGTTTATCACCCTGTAAGAAAACTTATGCAGCTAAATCAGAAATTCTTGATTTGAGAATTAGCTTCGTCAATCCTCTTTACTCTTACTATTTTTAAACAAATGCTCTGTTGCATAACTTAATGCAATTAACAAAAATACACTCATGGAATTAATCACTATTTGTTATAGTCATACACAGTTCCTCGCAAATATACACTATCAAGAAATCCTGGAGGATTTTCTTGAACTATCATCTACTCTTGATGTCTACAAAGAAAGAACTTTGAGATATGATAAGATCTCAGGGGCAAATCACTTGAATTATTTATTATTATGAGCAGCAAAGATGAAATGTCATGGTACTGAAATATTTTAATCAAACTTCTCATAATTCTCGTCAAAATTATGTTTAATTATTTGCTTACAGAACAGAGTATGCAAAATGTATTTTGCGTCATCCTTTATAGCCATGTATATATATATATATATATATATATATATATATACAGACACAAACACACAGGACGTAAATAATCGATATAAGTGTACAACTACATGAAACTACAACAGTTTACTCTCTTTTACTCTTTTTACTCTTTTACTTGTTTCAGTCACCGCCTTTAATCGAGCAACCCAATCCCAGGACTTATTCCTTTGGAAGCCCAGTACTTATTCTATCGATCTCTTTTGCCGAACCACTAAGTAACGGGGATATAAACACAGTTTATAATTCTTAAATAGAGGTTTATATCTATTATGTATGAACCCGTCAAGGACATGTGCTGTTTGAAACATTACCACGCCCGGAAAAATACTTAGTGACGTTTCCTCCTGTTCTCGCTGGACATTCGAATTCCTCCGAGGATTTTGCCTTTCATCATTTTCTGTTCGATAAAGAACAAAAACAGTGCCAGTTGAGTATTGGGATGAGTCGCTGCTTCCCCAGGATTTCGGGTTTTGTTTCTTAAATAATTATTTAAGCGCCTTCCACTAGAAAATTAGAGGATTCCAAACATCTTCATGTGACGGACAGATTTTACAATTCACTAACCAACAATGACAGCGATGGAGTACGTAGTCTTTCGCATTATGAAAGTACACCTGTTGCTTTCCAAAAGTAATAAACATTCTGTAGGTTTTGATGGATTGAATATTAACTAAAGTAAATTAAATATGTCTCCTTTGCGATTTCATTTGCTTCATTAGCGTCATTAAATTAAATACTGATCGTAGATTTTGCCCGTGTGCGGCGGATGTGCTGATTGTATGGGTAATATTGTTAGCTAAATGAGATTAGTATGAATTGAATCAAAGCTACGCATTGAATTTCAGTTTCAAACATCCTACCGGTTTCTACACCGTCTTCTTTAATCCATATTTCATTCACAGTACTCTAGCGAAGCAAACGTGTCGAATCTGCCCTAATATCGAAGAATACTGCGACTTCGTTGCTGTAAATCGAGCATCTGACGCATTCGCCAACACAACTTCAGACAGAAAGATATTATTGTCGTTTGGAAACGTTTGACGAGTATCATGGCAATCTAAATTATTACATTGGCTACACGACTCTTTGCAAAAGTCACACGTCAAAAACACAAAAAAAAAATATAAATTTGTGTTAAATCCCATTATCTGATTCATTCCAGGTAATTATTTAAAATTCTGATTCGTTCTTTCTTTCTTATTTTATTCTAGTCTAGTCGTGTAAAGTTTGAAGAGTTAATAAGACTTTAAATAGAAATGACGACGGGAAAATTTCCCGTGAAGTGACGTTTCAATCAATGTCTGCTTTTACTATCATTAACAACAACGTCGTCTGCATTTCTTTAAAAATCATTTAAAAAGTTTTTCAATTAGTATTATATAATACTCCATCAAACAGAACACCACAGAGTTTTTTTTTCAAATGAAAAGATACAAGTAAATATCGATAAAAATTAGTGATATCATATGGAGAGTTCCTCCTCTCTTGAATAGAAATTAGGTGAAACTTTCTTATAATTAATATTTGTTATTTTAGCGTTAATTAAATTATTCCAATAAGATGACATCTGTAACATATTATGTAATTGGATTTTACTGTTCAGTCGGAACATTAACTACCTCAATAGTTAATGATCTGAAGCCAACTAATACGTTATTGCATATATACATCATGAAGGCATTTATAGCTTAATCGTGTTTAAACATCGTTTATATATACACGTCTGGCGATGTGATATGGCGATTACACTTCAATCAAATGCTCATTCTAAGAGCAGGAGGATTAAATTATACATTTCAATAAAGTAATTTCTCACAAGAATGTATGACGTCAATACTTCCCTCGTGTTCATGACGTAGACGAAGTTTAGAGGATATAGGTTGTTAAGATTCATACAAGTTGCTTCCAGCAAGGTGTGTCATAGATGCTTACACAAGGGCTTCACAATTGCTTTATATATGATGAACATAATTTTAAAATTCTTTAGATATTTGGCAAACGTAACGCGCAAATAAAATTGGTAATGTTCTACTGTTTGGAATCTAAAATATACATCTGATTTAGTTACTAAGATGCGGCTACCAACACGTTAACAAGTTACAATAAGTGTAGGTTTTATTATGATTATTAAAGTGATTTGTACTGAATTATGTGATAAATCTAGTTTACACTGATACCGGATTTTGCTAGAAGATCGAATAGTGATCTCTAGTCCTAGGATCGGGTAGCGATAATTTTTTGAGAATGGAAAAATTATAACATTTTCATATATAGGCGTAGGAGTGGTTGTGTGGTAAGAAGCTTGCTTAGCAACCACACGGTTCCGGGTCCAGTCCCACTGCGTGGCACCTTGGGCAAGTGTCTTCTACTATATCCTTGGGTCGACCAAAGCCCTGTGAGTGCATTTGGTAGACGGAAACTGAAAGAAGCCCTTCGTATATGTATATATATATATATATATGTGTGTGTGTGTGTGTGTGTGCGTGTATATATTTGTGTGTCTGTGTTTGTCCCCCAACATCGCTTGACAACCGATGCTGGTGTGTTCACGTTCCTGTAACTTAGCGGTTCGGCAAAAAGAGACTGATAGAATAAGTACTAGGCTTACAAAGAATAAGTCCTGGGGTCGATTTGCTCGACTAAAGGCGACGCTCGAGCATGGCCACAGTCAAATGACCGAAACAAGTAAAAAGAGTAAAAAAGAGTATATTTTTAGAGCTAGTGTTTCACTTTTTCTACTCCACTCCATAATGCTTCTCTCTCATTCCAAATTCTAGATACAATACTGCCAAAAACACGGCATCTTCATAATCAACGAGGGTTCCAATATGTCACTTACGCAAATAATATGCAGCTCTTCCTGTTTTATGCCGACCATCAATAAAAAAGCTAATTTTGACGAAATTGTTATGATCAGAAATACTAGAGAGAACAGAGAAATTAATCATAAAACGGTTAACATTTGAATCAAGAATGTCAGAAAAAACCAAACAATTAACAAATTTTATAAAGAGAAATTGAAGAATTCTATTTTGAGATGAAGGGCATATTATATAGAAAAACAAAAAAGTAGAATTTGTCAGTGGTTATTCCAGTGAATTAAAAAACAAGTCCGTTATCATTTAAATATCATTATTGAATGGAATAAACTCTTCAATCTAAAAATATATTCTAAATTGTTGAATTAGTTTTCCCCTCCAAAGAAAACGAAAAGAAACTCCCATGAATAAGAAATGTCAATCCACATTTGAAGATGTCAAGTAATATAAATTTAGAGCGGTGTGAATAACACAAATGATGATGATGATGATTATGATGATGATGATGATGATGATGATGATGATGATGATAATGATAATGATAATGATAATGATGATAATAATAATAATAACAACAACAACAACAATAACAATAATAATAATAATAATAACAATAATAATAATAATAATAATAATAATAATAATAATAATAACAATCCAAACTAAAAATAGAACAGCAACGAACCATGATAAAACGATGGCAAGAAAAGCCCCTTCATGGTAAATACTGGACTAAACTAAACGCAAAAGAAATAGACAAAAAAATCCCAGCAATGGTTGAGAAGCTCAGGACTCAAAGCAGAGACAGAGGGATTTTTAATTGCAGCACAAGACCAAAGCCTCCCCACCAGAAATTACCAAAAACATGTAATGAAAAGAAATATTACAAGCAACTGCAGAATATGTGGAGATGGACAAGAAACAATAAATCATATTATCTCTAGCTGCCCAGTCCTGGCTAAGAAGGAATATATTCACAGACATGACAGAGTTGGAACCTTCATACATTGGAAGCTATGCCAACATTATGGAATAACAACAGAAAAAAGATGGTATAGGCACACACCAGAAAAGGTCACAGAAAACGAGAAAGCAACCATACTCTGGGATATGCCGATACACGCAGATAGAGAAATTAAGGCCAACAGACCAGATATAGTTGTCAGAGATCATGAAGAAAAAAATGCTTTCTAATTGATGTATCAATACCGGCAGATGACAACGTGTCTCTAAAAGAAATGGAGAAACTCAAAATAAAAAGACCTGGAAATAGAGGTAAGTAGAATGTGGAATCTGAAAACAGAAACAATTCCTATCATAGTAGGTGCATTAGGCATGATAAAAAAATATTCAGATAAATACATAACAAAAACACCAGGACTTACAAACACATATAACATACAGAAAATTGCACTACTAGGCACTGCACACATCCTACGCAGAACACTTTCCATACAATAACCATCAGAGCATCACAACAAATCACAGCACATACCCAAGGCACACAGAGCTGTGCTCGGTAGTGAAGTGAAAGCACGCTATAAAAATAAAACTACTGAATAATAATAATAATAATAATAATAATAATAATAATAATAATAATAATAATAATAATAATAATAATAATAATAATAATAATAATAATAGTAAGGATAATAATATTAAGAATAAAGCAGAATAGACAACGTATTAGTGAGTGACAAGTAAGTGCAGAATCTGTGGACAAAATGGTGAAACTGGATGACATATGACCAGCCGATGTACGCCACTAACCCAGAAGGAATATGAGAAACGCCACGACAACATAGCCAGGCTTGTGCATTGGACACTTTGCAACAAGTATGGACATGTTTGCACGACCACAAACCGGAAAACATCGTCGAAAATAAAAATGCAAAGATCCAATGGGATTTTATGATTCAGTGCGATTCTGAATTAAATTCTTCTATAGATATAATATAACACTGTGCATATTAGGTAACGGAACACTAAAACCTATGTAGGCTAATCGCATAAGTTTAGGCCACGAGCTTTATACCTTGGCCGGTTTACTTCTGCAAAATGCGAAACTTATACCAAACTAGCTAACCACATACACCATCCTAGAATAAGAGCGTACCTTTGGGTCAATCATTAATAACGGAAGGCGTCATGAGGGTGGTGAAGCTCCTTGTGTTCTCTCTAGTAAAGAATTTCTAGAGATTTTAAAAACAAAGCAGTCAGCTATGATCCAGGAAGTAACTACGCTGCTGAATATATAATTTCAATTGGTAAGGTTCGTAATTTTTGACACGTTCTTTCTTAACAATTGGAAATAATGCAGTGGTTCTTCAGATAGACAAAACTGAATCTACCAGACCAGACAGAAAATGTAAATCTATAAGAGCCCCTAAAACAGCATTTTAATCTTGCAACTTAGGATTCCATGTATTTTCAGGAAGATAAAATATATGTTTGCTTTCCATGTGACATATTATCAGACAGAGGGAATCAAGGCAAATGTATAATGTTGATTCACCTCTACGCCACACAAATAAAGAAGACGAAGTCTTGTTTTTACAGTTGTACAAATTTTGGCTTGATTTTTTTTTTAATTCTAAACCCGGTTTCACGTATGTGAATCTGAAATCACGTTGAACAGAGGTGGCT
The DNA here is from genome assembly GCF_006345805.1 of Octopus sinensis. Taxonomy (NCBI): domain Eukaryota; kingdom Metazoa; phylum Mollusca; class Cephalopoda; order Octopoda; family Octopodidae; genus Octopus; species Octopus sinensis. Next base: position 105,301,871 of record NC_043001.1, on the reverse strand, counting down.
ACATTGATAAGATGAGGTTGCTGGCATTATGTACCAAAAGTCATATTGCAAAGACAATTTGATAGTTTAGCACGATCTAGACTATACAAGCTGCGACATATACAGTTAAACATTATTCATTTTATTTCACAATAGTTTTAGGTTTTGGCAAATAATACTTTACTCTTTAAATGTTATATTTATTGTCAATACCTCACATTTATTAACAATCCAAAATGGCAACACTTTGTTGTTTTCCACAGGTCTTAATCTTCATTCATCACTTTTATTATCTACAACACCAGTCATTTGAAATACTGCTATTTGTTCTCTTATCGTTTGAGCCGCCATATTTAATTAAGGACAAACAGTAAAACGAAAGGATGTTTGGAATCGTTATAAAACACTTGCAGCAATTTTTGCAAATGAGAATCTTTCAACTTATGTTTACAAATGGGTAAATTTCTATGTCTTCATAATGGGTAGTTGTATAAGCTGCACCCGATAAAGGAGACGCGTAGATCCTCTGCAAATTTACAATGAAATAGCAACAAATGAAATAAAACTGTTTTTCCTTTCACTTAACCTTATGTCTTAATTTGATACGCTTGAATTCGACATGTCATATGTATGATTAGATTATTAGATATATAATTTATATTGGAAATGTATTTGTAGGACAATGCCCTCATTATACACCAAGCTCTTCTAATCGTTTTGGAAAACAATGTAATTTCTTCCACGACAATTAAATTTTCAAATAAAATCATATATGATTTATTAAACCGGATATACCTTCACTAAGAACAAAACGGGGTCATTTATGACTACTGTATATTCTGGACCACACGGGAGAGCTCTGCTTCTAAGCACACGCGTGCACAAGCACGCATACACAAACACATACACACATACACATATATACATATATACACGCATACGTATAATTTGTGGTTCTATATTATCCTCTGTACGCTTTTAAATTAGATCAGTTAATTCTACGTTTATAAGTATCAGAAGCGAAGGTGTTAGGAAAGTTTAAAATTCGTAATTTATTGCCGTGCTGCCTATTATGGAAACAACAAGGAAGCAGTCAAAAATGAAGATTATTATCATACGTCTACTCAGTTAGACGGGATTTAGGCTCTAAGATACGATATATATATATATATATATATATATATATATATATATATATATATATATATGTATGCATACGTATGCATATATATATATATATATACGTATGCATATATATATATATATATATATATATATATATCTGTATGCATACGTAAATATGCATATATGGGTACAGGACGTCACCGGCTGTAAACAACATGAAATAAGAAAACAAAGGAGTTCAATATGCAAACAACAAGAGGGACAAATGGAAAACAGGACAAGTAACACAAAGAACGTCCCTTCATCAGTTGTCTGGTGTCTATCTACTCCTCATTTTGAGCACTGAACGACAATATGAGTCTTCGAAGACTGTTGCTCCAATAAGGACCAAAATATAATTGGGGATTTTGTTTCTGAAATTAAACAAGTGTAGGTGAATAATTTAATTAATAAGTATATTTGTATCCATTAGATGGCTATGCTTTCTGACGCGATAATTATGTATGTATGTATGTATGTATGTATGTATGTATGTATGTATGTATGTATGTATGTATGTATGTATGTATGTATGTGTGTATGTATGCATGTATGTATATGAATATGTACCTATATTCACGCACGCGCACGTATGTTTTTGTATGCATGCATAAAATATTTCTATATGGATATGTTTGTATAAGCGTTCATATATGTATATATATATATATATATATATATATATATATATATATATATATATATATATTATATATATATATATATATATATATATATATATAATTATACCCATGAGTGATGCATTTGTCAATGTCCAATATGTATGTAAATATGTAATGTCCGTGTGTCAGCTTTCTTAAATCACATGTTCTTTAGAAATGCATTGAAAAAATAATGCATTGCATAAAACATTAATATTCTTAACACACACTTCAACATGAAGAACGCAAACAGCAACAGAAAAAGAAACTGCAAGCTGACAAGCCGTTGTTAGATTTCTTCCGACTGACTCACGAGCGGGAAAAAAATGGAATCTCCATTTTAAAATGTCATGACAACATATTAAATATGTTTGCAGTAAAAACTCGAATATGAATGAGAAACAGAATAGAAATTTATGAAATATTTCGAAATAATCCCGAGCTTTTAGAAGCAGCAAATACTTGCCAAATAATATGGAGTTTGGATTAGGGTTTTAAGTACACGTCAATATTTGAAAGGAAAAAGAAACAAGGAATAAAATTACGTGAAAAACGTAAACAAAATGAAAATACTTCGATTAATAAATTTCTTGAGCTTTGTGTTTATGCATGTAAACTGACAGTTATATCTTCTGGGAGATCTACATGTATGATCTTGGGAAATTCATTGATTGTTCAAAATTTTTTTTCCGAGCGTTTCTGGGAAAAAAGTCAGCATTAGAATTAAGAAATAACAAAATTGACGCTTTATCATTAATATTAGTTCAAATATATGTTGATGTCCTACATAAATCTTTTCTTTCATAAACATACATACATATACACATACAAGCATACGCACAGATATAAACATACACACGCACAAACACACAAGCACACATATTTGTGTGTGTGCCTATGTATAGCTATATATACATCTATATATAATCATACGCTTAATCTATATATATAAAACTGTAGTTGTGTGAGTGTCTGTCCCCTTCGATTTAGATTCCTAACTACTCCCACATTTTGCGGTGCAGTTTAACCAAATTCGGGTATCTTATAGTTGTGATTCATATCGAGCCCGTCTGAGTATTAGCGCGCGTCTACGATGAGTCTACGATTTTAAAAATAATTTAACATCATTTTTTATTCCATTTTAATGCATAATTTTTCGTGTGTCGATGGCGGCGGAGTTGGCGTCCATGGTCACACCTGCACCTGTTTGCTTCTCCCCCTTCTTCCCTCCCTCGTGAAGCTGTGGGGAAAGGAGTGTAAGGAAATCAACGTCGTAAAGCGTTGTCAAGGAGACCAGCGTTCTTTTAGAACAACGACTTCATGGCTTGAAGACACCAAAACAGAAATGGCTAAGAAAGCCCGAATTGGCATCTATAAGGGAAGTAACTCTCTAAAAATGCTTATATAGTTATTTTCCTTACAAACCCGAGCAACGCCGGGCGATACTGCTAGTAAATACATAAATAGATAATCAGATAGATAGATAGATAGATAGATAGATAGATAGATAGATAGATAGATAGATAGATAGATAGATAGATAGATAGATAGATAGATAGATAGATAGATATATAGATAGGAAGAGAGAGAATGAGGATAGATTTTAATAGATAGATTTTTATAGATAGGCACACATCTCTGCGTGTGTCTGAGTGTGTGCGTGTGCGTATGTGTGTATGTGTGTGTGTGTGAGTGTGTTTGCAGCGAAATACAGTATCCGTCGCACTTGTGATCACTTCTCTAAATGTCACACCGGGAAATAAGCTGTCACCTTTCTGAGAGCAGTTGAGACGTTCATCTGATTGAAACTGCCATGACCATCATGCCTGCTTTCGATCAGCTCGGAATTGGCAGCAGTATGTGGATCTCGGGGAATGGTTAAAATTGCATCAACGACAAAACCGGCCAAGTATAATGATCTACTCACATTCCACAGAAAAATTAATCATTTTGGGTTTCAGTGAGCTCAGAGAAGAAAAACATATGGAAGAGGCTCATGAGAAGAATCTTGCCAACTGCTAGGAGATGGTAGAGCAGTAGAAAAATCAGGTGTCGCAGGGAGGTTGCAATGCAGAACAAGTGGGATCTCAGTTTTTGTGGGCGGTCTTTCTGCAATGGTTTGGCTGAGCTTCAATTTACTGGCGCAGAAAAAAGAAGGGATGTGAAGAAAGGCTTCACGTAATGGATGTATCCCATAAGATCTGTCCGAATTTTGAATAAAACAAACACTTATGCGCACAAGGACTTAAAAAGACACTTATCCTCATAACTAGAGTCACAAGGACTGAAAAAACATTTTTCCTCACAACTATAGGCACAAGGACTAAAAACACTTATCCTCACAACTATAGGCACAAGGACTAGAAAAACACTTATCATCCTAACTATAGGTATATGGGCTAAAAGCCCTTATCTTAAGAGGAATAGGCACAAGGACCGAAAAAACACTTATGCTCAAAACTATAGGCACAAGGACTAAAAACACCTAATCTAACAAGTATAGGCAGATGGACTAAAATACACTTATTATCACAACAATAGGCACAACGACTGAAAAAACACTTATCCACACAACTGTAGCCTCATGGACTAAAACAACTACTTTTAGTACTAGTGCCTATTGTTGTGAGGATAAATGTTCTTTAGTCCTTGTACCTATTGTTTTGAGTGTTTTTACTCCTTGTTCCTATAGTTGTGAGGAAAAGGGTTTTCTTAGTACTTGTGCCTATAGTTGTGAGGATAAATGTTTTTTAAGTCCTTGTGTCTACATTGGTGAGGATAAGTGTTTTTTAGTCCTTCTGCTTATAGGCCATGAAGTAAGGCTCCCGGTTGATCGGTTGATGGGAAGCCCACCGGAGGAGGAGCTGCCCAGCGAGACCGCCAGCTATGTGAAACATCTGCAAGAGAGGCTGACTTAGTACACCAAGTTAGAAAGACTCTGAAGTTTTTCTGTATTCCTCCTCTCTGTCTCTCGACGTATTGCTATCTCCTAAACAATACTTTTTTACATTTGTTTTTCTTTCCTTGCAAGAAGGTACATCTAGTAACTTATTCCTTTATGCTAATAATAATTTTTTTTCCCATTAATATTGAATTGTACTAAAAGAACCAACCCTTTAAGCTATTTTCTAATTCATTGTAAAACATACAGGATATTCAAAACGTCACTCCACAGCGAATCATTTTATCCAATATGTATTTCAAAACGTGTGTAGAAGAGTCAAATTATGTATTGAAAATGAAGGACGATACTTTCAACACTTCTTATAAGGTTTTTTTTAAGGTCTTGTAAATTCTAATATGTTCTTTTGGAGTTTTTTATCATCTTATAAATATTTATTTTGCAATAAAATACTTACTGCGAAGAGACGCTTTGAACAGCCTGTATATGTCTACCTTTACCAGGTTTCATTTTTGTATGTCCCGAATTTAGATTACTCCTAGTTTTTTATTAACTCTTCACCGCGATATTAATTGTACGATATTAACCAAACCTGAAACTATTTTCTAATTCACTGCAAAAATATATATATATTTACTTTTACCCGATTTCGCTTTGGTATGTCCTTAATTTAAATTATTCGCAGCTGTTCTTTAGCTCTTCACCTCTGTATTTTGTACTTACTTCCGGTTTGAGGGCAATAAATTTTAATATTTAAATAATTCTATTGATAAGTTTTAACTGATCGTGTTGAACTGACCCCTATTTAGGCCCTTATTATTACTTTCAGGAGTATATATTTACTTCCTTTTAATTTTTGTTCATTTATTTATGTTAAATAATATATCTTCTTACATGAGCCTCTTAACATATATTTACATACGGTATCTCACCAAGAGAACGCAGCATATCTGAAATTCCAAATGTTTGTCCAATAGTTCCTTATTGTTGCTATTAGTCTTGCTCAATAATAAACTATTTTAGGGGTGAAATGCTATATTTGGTAAGTCTTTATACATTTATTTTTAATCTATTTTTACTTTTTACTCTATTTTTATTTTATTCTTGATTTTATTTGAAAATTATTACGTACCCTACCATTAAGTTTATATATCTAATAAGTATTTTAATCCTTTCGATATTTACAATTGCCTGGAATGATTTCCACCTTAACAAATCAAATGTGGACGTAATCTACCTTGATTTTGCAAAAGCTTTTGACAAGGTGGATCATGGTATGATATGCCACAAACTGCGTGACCTCGGCATAGCTGGAAAACTTGGAGTGTGGTTACATGACTTCCTGAAAGATAGGAGTCAGGCAGTAGTGGTTAATGGAGCCACCTCTATGAACACACAAATAGTGAGCGGAGTTCCACAGGGCACTGTCTTGGGACCACTGCTTTTTATAGCGGCCCTCTCAGATATGCCCTCAAATGCCCGGATAGCCACTCTATGCAGACGATACGAAAGTCTCGCAGAAAATATAGAACCCCAGCGATGTTGCACACCTGCAGCAGATGTTGGACTCAATCTACAGATGGGCTGAGGATAATAATATGCAGTTTAATGCAGAAAAATTCCAGGCCCTGCGCTACCAGCATCCAAAACTGAATATTAAACTTACAGGATACACCGGTCCACAGGGAACTTCAATCCCAGAGTCTGTGAGGGACCTGGGTATCGACATGAGTGATGATTCCTCTTTCCAAGTGCACATTACCAGGATGGCGACAAAGTGCAGACGACTGGCTGGGTGGATCCTAAGAACATTCAGAACCAGAGATAAGGACACCATGATGGTCCTCTGGCGGACATTCGTCCTCAGCCGCCTGGATTACTGCTCACAGCTATGGTCACCCACCAGTGTAAAATTAACAGCGGACCTTGAAGCAATCCAGAGAAGATTCACAATGAAGATCGTCTCTTTGCAACAGCTCAGCTACTGGGAAAGGTTGAAACAGCTAAGACTCTACTCCCTGGAGAGAAGACGGGAGAGGTATGCAGTAATATATGTCTGGAATATCCTAGAAAAAATTGTGCCAAATTTTAGCATTGTAAGCTACACCAATGCTAGAACGGGACAACACTGCAGAGTGCCAAAGATCCCAGCAATGCCATCACGCTTCAGGACCAGCGTCTGCAACAGCCTGGGTTTCAAGGGCCCACAGCTTTTTAATATTCTCCCAAAGAGTCTGAGGAACTTGCACAAAGTAGATGTGGCGGTTTTTAAATCAAAGCTGGACATCTTCCTGTCAAGAGTCCCAGATGAACCTACCTCACGGCAAAAGGTGCAAATGAGAGTAGCTATATCAAACTCCATTCTTCACCAAATGCCACATATTAGACGAGCTTCTTCGCAATAACAGTGTAGCACAAAACGGCGGTGCATCAGCATGGCCGCAGCTCTGAGCTGAAACTAGAAAAAAAAATACACACTTCAATAAAACTTTACATACAAATTTCTATTATTTTTAATATGGATGGACGTAATATCACAATATATATCACATTTATACCAATATATCTACTTGAGCTCGTCTTTTACTAAACACACTAATAGACTATATTGATGTATTCTTACTTTACAATTCCAATATTCACAACATTCCTCCCCTTTCTAAGGTCTATACCATGTTTTATACGATATTCTTTATGCATAAATTATATCGGTTAACGGTTTGCAGCCGTATATTCAATATGCAGGTATTGAACACCTATTTTGTATATCTTAAACTCCCTCCGGCGAGATTCGATTTTATAATAATTCTTAATTTTATTAATTGGTTTTCGGAAGGTCTAGAATTGAAACAGCTGTAAGAGATATTTGTTAATTTTTTAAATTGATAAATACTAATCTATTAATTATCTCTGTATTTGCTTATTTCACGATATATATATATATGTATATATATATATATATATATATATGTATATGCGTGTGGGTATGTATGTATGTATGTATGTATGTATGTAATGTATGTATGTATGTATGCATGCATGTATGTATGTAATGTATGTATGTATGTAATGTATGTATGTATGTATGTATGTATGTATAAGAGAGGTGAGGACCGAAATCCATCCAAGGGATCTCAAACATCCAAATCCGCTGGTGCAGTCCAAGTAAAGAATATATATATATATTGACAGTATTTGCAAAAATAGTAAAGGAAAAATTAAGGAAAAATTGTAGATGTAGACGATCCTTAAATCCTAATCCCGTTTGGTACAAATTGTTTTGGAGTCTAATTAATTCCAAAGACAAAAACGAAAAACTCTTCATGAAATACAAATTAGATTCATCGTCAGAAATTACTGGCATGAATAAATGCAGCCAACAAAAATATACAAAGACCTTTCATAACCCAGACGAGACTGAACAAATAGTCATAGAATGAAAGATAACTAGAACGCCAAATTTTCAAAACCAGAAAAGTATATATAAGAAAGAATAACGCTCTGGCGTTTTATTAACATTACAATTCACGAAATGTAAATATCTAGAAAAACCAGATAAACTTAATGAAACAAAAATTAACTACAAAAAATGATAGGATTATCTAATGATAAATTAAAAATTAATAGCTACACGCCGTTATATTATCCACTAAAATATAATATATGTCCTAATTCAGTTAAGAATATGGTAATATCAAACGAAAATATAAATAAAAAGAAAAAAACAATACTTTGATTTACAAAATAGCTTTCTACAAGTAAGAAAGTCGAATGAAGAAAGAGAAAGATTAGTGTCAGTGAAGGGTGAGGAGAAAATCATAGTAACACAGCCTTTCAACTCTGTGTGAGTATATGTGTATATGTGTGATTGAAAAATGGATGTATGTGGATGTTTATTTGTATATATGTGTGTGTGTCTCTGTGTGTATATGTGACAAGAAAAAAAACTGACACCATTCCAATTCTGTTTAAATACGTGTGTGTATGTGTGTGCTTGGGAAATATGTGAATGCTTGTGTGTGATTATTCTGAACTTCATTTTGTACCTTGTTTAAATAACACTTAGCCATCAATGATAAACCGCGCGGAGTCAGCTAGTAAATTAATATATAGAAATATCAAAACGGTTGTAAGATAATTCAATGAATTAAATGTATATATAAATATATGTGTATATATATATATATATATATATATGTGTGTGTGTGTGTGTGTGTGTGTGTGTGTGTGTGTGTGTGTGTGTGTGTGTGTGTGTGTGTGTGTGTGTGTGTGTGTGTGTGTGTCTGCGCGTGTGTGTTTGTCTGTGTGTCTGTGTCTGTGTGTCTGTGAAATATTACGGTCATATTTAAGCATTTACATTAAGGTCATATTTTTTCATTTTCGTTCACAGTTCCCTTATGTCTCCCTACAAACACCCTTGGTATATTGCCTCTTCAAACCACTTTTCAGCGCATGTCAATATTTCATACCCGTCATCAAACTACACTAACATTGTCATCGTCATACCAAGCCAGACACGTGACTGAAATGTCTTTACACCCTTAATTGCAAATTCTGTGACAAACAGAGTATACTAGACACTACCTGCTGGTTGGCTTTCCATTCCAGTGAATATTTATAGGACATCCAATGATACCGCAACGGGTCGCTCATTTTTCTGCACGGCTTTATTTCTTTGGACTACGTTTCACCTGCGAATCGCTGTTTATGGGATTATAGAATTTTCCGTTTCTTTCTAATGTCGTAAACACAGCTTAATCTTCTAATGCAAAACATATATCTTCTCCGATATATTGACAACCAGCTTGTTACAAACACGCTGCACTTCACTGCGCCTCTTCGGTCAATACATTCACTCGCAGTGAATACGCATACTAACAACCTGTTGTTTTTTTTTTATTCCTATACTCACCGATCCACCAACCTGCTTACACAACAACAGCTTGCTCAAACAACTCAATAACATTATGTCTTATTGATACTATACAAACACATTCGCACACAAAAGCCTGCTCACATATTCATTTCCTTTTCACACATAAATACATATAAACATATTTTGTACGTTAGACATTACTTTTATATTCACCACTGAAAGCACTCGCTCTTCCAGTTAGATAATCGGAAATATCTCAACATCCCACACACCGCACAGCTACACCTACATATTATGGCACCTTGTCATAAAGTCCCATGAACATCCCGATGATAGACGGACGGGTGGAAACCATTGACAGTTTTACTATCACAGCGCAAAATATTCTCACATCCCTGCTCATACATTTATTTCCCTATTCCTTATTCGTGCGCGAACGCACACACACACACAAAAGCATGCTCACATAAACACACACATTCACGCATGCTCACACATCCATAGTAATATACTAGCCCACCCCCTCAATTCCTTACATCAAATTCTCACACAATCCTCACGCATACATAAGCTGATTTCACACACACACACACACACACGCACAAACACACATACGCGTGCCCACGCATGCACACACACACACACACACCACACACACACACACATCATTTCTTTATCTTCAGCACTCACATTCAGACATATTTCCTTATCTCACGCGCAGTCTTCTTTGATAAAAAAACAATTTCTTTATTTCACTGTTTCTCGCCGTCTTCGAAGCACAGTACATCTCTAAGACAACACCATTTTCTCCCAATTTCTCTTTTATCCACATGCCATATCTAGAAACGTTCGTATATCCCCTGTTCTTACCTCTACATGGTAACAGAATTACCTTTGCTCACTAGTTCTTTTTTATTGGTTTCCTCTTGCGGCGAGGTTGGTCCCTTTTGGTTTACGTGTATTACATAGCTATTTATTTCTTCACTGACGTAAACTCACTCAGTTACATCGCATATTGTAACGTTTAGTTTTATGAATTTGCTACGAATAATGGAAAAATCGATTTTGCTCAAGTTCATAAGAGAAAAGTGCGTGCAATTTTTGTTTCTTAATTTGTTTTGTGTGTCGCGTATTTTGTATTATTCCATCCGTATAAATGTAGTTGTTTCACATTATAGTGCTTCAATTCTGTGTTGTGATTTAGACAAGGACATGCATTCATGGATTAGTAAGGGTAATGTATTGTCTATATAAAAATAAATGTGTCCAAAGGTGAGAGAATTTACGCCACAAAACATGGACTTTGGGACTCTTCCGAATTGTCATAATATTGATCATTTTCCACATTAAAGAGGTTTCATACTTTTTAGTAGATATTGGTCGGTGCTTTTCTGTATTTGCCAAACTGTTATTTCTTCTTAGATCCTTGTTGTGAATTCTCGTCTTCTAAATTCAGACCTCGTCTATGCGTTGTTGAACCCATAACATGTGAAATCATTATACAACAAATGCTATTTTCTATTTTCGTTCGGTAATCTGATGGAACCACAATGCCATGATTACGATCTAAAGGGACATAGTCTTGTTTCATGTATTTTAATCGCCTTAGTGACATTTTTATCTTCTAAATTTCAAGAAAAATTTTATGAGGACATTTGTGTGATGGTAAAGTGTATGTATTTTATTTTAGGCTGTTTTGGTTCGCCTGCATGACTTCTATTCGGGGAATGATATATTCAGGATTATTTTAACCGTTTTAGGCATCCATTTCAAGGAGATAGTTTGATAGTTGCATGAGAATGTAATGCATTTATGACAGAGTAAACTTGAGAAGACCTACAATCTAAAGCACTCCAATTATGTCCACTCCGAATTGATTACAAAGAAACCATGTCTCAGATGGCATCAGTATATCCACGTTAGATACAAGAATCTACGTTGCGAGAGTACCGTAAATCCGCACTTTTTGTCCCCAAAATTTAAAGGTCAAAATCCCTAGTGTGTACTATATAGGAGGTTAAAAATGAAAAATATTTTCTAAGCAATGTCCGAGTCTCTATTTGCTGTCCGGCAATATTTATTCAGACGCATTTTGTGATGTCGGGCGGGAAAATACCTTAGGCTAAGCCTGAAAGCAGTGAAGTCATAAAGTGATTTATGGACTGAATGGATGGTGACCGGAGAAAAGTTGTTCACTAAAGGTGGAAGGGTTCGCGCTCCCGACCTGACTTTGATATGCAAATAGATCGTGTATGCATGGAACGAACTTGATCCCAGATTATTGTGAAAAGTTTTATCAAATGTTGTATATCGTCTGTATTGGATGGTACTCAGGGTGACGTTGTATGGAAAGATGAAATAAATGAAAGTGAATCGTCTGATGTTGACTATGAAATTGACGATGACGGAGATTTACATTATAATGATGCTGACATGTTTACGAAGGAACAAAGAGAACAGTTATTTGATGCTGAAAGTGACGATGAATTTGAAGGATTTGAATAAATGTTTTTGCTTTTGCAACTGGTAATGTAAAGGCAATTTACTTAATATTTATTTTTCACTGACGTTATTACTGTTATTGCTGTTATTTCTTTATTTTCTACAAACAAAATGCACAAAAAAGTTACACGTTTGCATTATTTTATATATACAATATTAATAAAGGACGTTACCGTTTATATTTTTACAAACCAAGGACGTTATATAGACCTTCTTGACTCAAAATTTAGAGAAGGGTGCGTATTATACACAACTTTAGGTTTTTCAGAGGTACTGCCCCTAAAAGTCCCCTGCGTATTATATTCGAGGATTTACGGTATCTCTTGAAACATAGAGTTATTAGAGACTTGGCTTTCAAACAATGAGAACTATGACATCATTAAATAATAACCTTAATGGACAAACACTGCAGATTGCAGAGAATGACCAAAGGATTAAATAGTTGAACCTGTAAATACTTATTGATAGGAAAATTAATGTAAATCACCCTGGATATTATCAGGAAAAAATATCAAGAAAGGAATCTAAACGGGGAATCGATTCCAGCGGAAACAATAGAAATCTAAAATGTAAATTTGAATGCGTGCATATATGATCATCTGCGCACAGTATTATCAAATGGAGAGAGTTAGATTGTGGAGAACCTAAAGCTAAAGATTCTTTTCAAATCTTACATGGCAAATGAAAACACAACACTGATGGGAATTACATGCATATTAACTGGAAAGGATTCAATACAAGATACAAACAGAAACAGGACAAAAATAATACAAGGACCCACGTTATACATTAGCTGTATCCGTTTACATAGGGAAAGCTAACAATAATATCTAAGTTTACACGAATATTTATTACAATATATCAATTTGCTTTCAAAATTTGATTTATTCATCATTTCAGATTCCGGAAAATCTTACTTCAATAATATATTTCGTATTATGTACATAGTATTGATTTCGTGAGGCATTGATTTCAACAGCACAGAAATGAAGTATAAATTTATATGAGTGGAATTTCCAAATTCAGTATTACATAAAAGTGAATATTTTCTTTAGTAACTTGAATTTTTACGATTTCTTACCCAATAAGAATACAATCTAACTTCGACACAAGGGCATACTTTGGGTATGGCAGATAATCGATACAAACTTCACTCACAAAGTGGTTTTTATCATATACAGACGTAACTAACACGCCATTACATTTTACTAAAGCTTCACAGAATATATTGTTGAGTGTTCTCCATTATGGTATGTCTGCTATCTCGGATGTGTAACGGAATTCCGCCCAGGAAAGTTAGTGAAAGTGATTTAAGCTCTACATATGTTTTAAAAAGAACGTTACTCTAATAGTGATTGGAAATGTTGCCTGTATCAGTTGGGTCTTTATGACACGACTAAATATAAACCGGCCAAACACTCTGGCCGACCTAATCAGATAGCTGCACGGCCTAAACGCTTAATACATAATTTGTTTATGTACATTATTTACATTTGACGTCCATTTGTCCTCATCTTCTTTGTTAACTCAACGTTTCAGCTGATATACCCAAAGCCTTCATCAGGTGCATTGGGGAAATTTCGAACATGGGTTCTCATTTCTAAGGTATTTTTCTATGTTGTTTTAATTATTATTATTATTATTATTATTATTATTATTATTATTATTATTATTATTATTATTATTATTATTATTATTGTTGTTGTTGTTAGGAATGAGAACCCAGGTTCGAAATTTCCCCAAAACACCTGATGAAGGCTGGAGGGTATATCAACTGAAACGTTGTGTTACCAACGAACATGATGAGGACAAATATCCGTCAAATGTAAATAATGTACGTAATTTTTCATGTCTTAAATATAGGACTGTTTGGTTTATGTGTTAATATATTTGAATTCCGGTGTTGCTAGAGTACATCTCACCTGCCGTCAGTATTTGTGAGTAATCCGTGCAATAGCTTATACAAATGGCAGTTGTTCTGGATCGCCATTTTTGAGTGAATGAAGTCAGAATATTGATTTGAAATTTTTGAGAATTTCTGAAAAGAGGTAGGTCGTTGGCATCGAATCCAATACTCAAATGGTACTTATGTTATCGGCTACGAAAGCATAAAAGTCAGAGTCGATCTTAAGCAATTAACCCGGCGTACATAGCGATTCTGCCATCTCGTTGCTTTAAAACAAAGTCAGAATATTAAAGTAAATGAATAAATCAGGATATTATATACGTACTATACAATATTATGGTGGATGCAGTCTCTGACTGACAAGTCATGCATTTAGTAGGAACAGAGTGCTCGAGTGATTATGAAAATGAACGTAAAGAAGCAATAATATTTGTTGATCGAAACTTGGATAATTTAAACTAAGATTTCCCTAACACTGCATTAGGAATTTGAGTGCAGAATGCCCCACTCTTATATTTGAAGCACCCATGTGAATAAAAACCGCCTACGGCAGCTAAGACTGTAGGAGACAGATCTTTCTCCTTTAATCGAGGTTCTAGTTATTGGTTTCAGATTTTGGCACAAGGCCAGCAATTTCGGGAGAGGGTGTAAATAGATTGAGTCGACCCCAGTGACCAACCGACACTTATTTTATTGACCACGAAAGGGATGAAAGTCAAAGTGGATTACCCGGCGCTTTTCTAATATAGGCACAAGGGAGGCAGATAGTCGATCACATCGACCCCAGTGTTTCACTGGTACTTAGTTTATCGACGCCGAAATGATCAAAGGCAAAGCTGACCTCACCGGAATTTGAACTCAGAACATAGCGACTGACGAAATACCTATTTCTTTATTACTCACAAGGAGTTAAACACAGAGAGGACAAACTAGGACAGAGGAACGGATTAAGTCGATTATATCGACCCCAGTTGCGTAACTAGTACTTATTTAATCGACCCAGAAAGGATGAAAGGCAAAGTCGACCACGGCGGAATTTGAACTCAGAACGTAACGGCAGACGATATACTGCAAAGCATTTCTCCCGGCGTGCTAACGATTCTGCCAGCTCGCCGCCTTAATTACAGTATTAATTATTTACCAGTATTAGATATTGAATAAATTTCACTTTTTCATTATTCTAGGTTGAATAGATTTGACTTCAATATTTCGAAACTCCACCTCCAAATCTTTTAGTATTTAGCCTTAAAATATAATTTAACTAGTTTTCAAGCGGAAAGCATAGATTGTCGATATAGATATCATAGTATAATACTATCATTTGTAAAACATAACAAACCATGTTTACTGGTTCTTCTAGATTGAAAATATTCAAATTCATGCAACATATGAAGCGTGGTCTCCAACACATGCCCTATATCTATTTTAGTATGATTTTCTAGTAAACTCTTGCGAATTTGTTCACATGCTTTTCCCCTCCTCCCCCGATTCTCTTCCATTTTACATGTCACTTGCTTCGTTTTAAAATTTTGAATTAGACACAGACGATACACATTCCATCCGAGAAAAAACCCACACAGGCACAAACACAGCGACACAAGCACAGACAAATATACTAACAGACACACACAAACACACACACACACAAACACACACCACATATATATTGTGAGTTAGAAAGATATAGACACTAACATGTATCTATATATTTACATGTATGTATGTATACTTATACAAGCATAAACAAATTCAAAAAATATATATTTATGCGTGTATGTGCGTATAGTATATATGATTCTATTCATATATGTTTATGTGTTAAAATATGTGTGTGTGGGTATGATACATATATTCATAAACATTTCCGTGCATAGTTTTTATTCCCTCTACTTGTAATGCGCCATTAAATTTATTTCTGCTTTTTGCACACTATCTGAGATAAAAGTCATTATTTTATATTTTATTGATAACATTGCAGTAAACCTTGATAAATTTGCTACAGCATTATCTGCCGAATAGCATGTTAGATTTCTTGTGGCATTTTTA
The DNA here is from genome assembly GCF_006345805.1 of Octopus sinensis. NCBI lineage: Eukaryota > Metazoa > Mollusca > Cephalopoda > Octopoda > Octopodidae > Octopus > Octopus sinensis. The sequence goes on along the minus strand of NC_043001.1, from coordinate 105,285,834 downwards.
TAACAGGGATGCCACATTAAGTGAAATAACTTTATTTTCCCTAGTCGATAATGTATTCTATATTCTACATAATCGTATGTAACGCTTTATTGATGCCGTTTTAATAAATAATTAGAAAGTGAAATGTATAGGTAGCTTTGAACTAAAGACTAAGGCAGAATGGAAATATATTTAACTCGGATATATGTACAGTACAACACAAATTATATTATATTATATATGTATATATATATATATATATATATATATATATATATATATAGATATATATATATATATAGAATATACAAGTACATTTATATATATAAACATATATATATATATATTAGGTTATGAGAGCCAAAGGTGTCAGGTAATGTTAACTAAGTGCTATAGATAGACCATAGTTAAACTCCAGGTTGGGTGATTATGCGAATAAGGAGTCCAGTGTAGGTCATATATCAGCGTGTGTATATATATATTAAAAAAATTCAGAATGAGTTAAAAAACCAAGGAGTGAGAGAATGGTTAAGCAATAGTTAATTTAGATACGATACGAAATAGAGAGTGAAATGGAGGAAAAAGATGTGAGATATGCAGGGATATTGCATTTGTAGATCCATTATTTAGGCAGAATGGTATACATATAAGAGTCCAATACCTTATGAATAAATTCCAATAGTATTTCAAATTGGTCAGTAATATTAAAAATTAAATACTATTGGAATTTATAGTGACCCATTATAAATACTATTGGAATTTACTCATAAGGTATTGGAATCTTATATGTATACCATTCTGCCTAAATAATGGATCTACAAATGCAATATCCCTGCATATTTCGTCTTCTGTAGCCCCCTCCCCTCCCGCCAATATATCTTTTGTATGCTAACGGATTGCAAAATACATTTCATACCACGTAGAACCTCGCTATTACAATCATGTCTGAAATCCCAACAAACTTTTATCAACAGCCTTACTATTACAGCACCTGTTAAAACGATATATGTATGGATGTAGATATATACATATGTATATATATATTGGCGAGAGAGTGAGAGAATTGGTATGTGAAACCACGTGGCTGGATGTATAAAATACAAAAAGAGTGAAAAACAACAGAATGCTTCTGTTATATGGTTACAGAATTTATTTAAATCGTTATGTTAGAAAAATGTTATAAGATTTTGCGTATAGCAACATAGTTTTTAGAGAAATATCCGGTATAAGGGAGATAATCAAGCATGTTGGGAATGACTAATTAAACATGATTTAGTTTAGAAGGAATAGAATGTTACAAGTGGATTGGTTTGCCTTTATATTTCTTTCAATGAGGAGAGATTCCTTATTTAAAAATGTTAGAAATGGTTGTTTTGGCCTATATTTTTCAATGAAGAAGATTTTGAATTTTTGTCCCTCTTTGAAAGGGAATTCTGATCCTTCTAGAAGGTTTGGGCATGTTGCACAATTTGGCCGACCTCTTAGGCGTCGTGCTGGCAGAAACGGGCGAAATGCGTAGCCGTATTTCGTCTGCCGCTACGTTCTGAGTTCAAATTCCGCCGAGGTCGACTTTGCCTTTCATCCTTTCGGGGTCGATTATGCACTGGGGGTCGACATAATCCGTTTGTCTGCCCTTGTGGTTAGTAAAGAAATAGGAAATTCCGCGGCGGTCGACTTTGCCTTTCATCCTTTCGGGGTCGATAAATTAAGTACCAGTTGCGTACCGAGGTCGATGTAATCGACTGCACCCCCTCCCCCCAAATTTCAGTCTTTGTGCCTAGAGTAGAAAAGAATTTCTCATTATCGCTCTGTAGACATCTGACATTTCGTTGTGAAGCATATGAATATTGCAGTCAAACAAACGGTTTCTAACATCGCAAAGTATAAGCGATGTAGTCTTTTACTTTTCTTTTATTCTTTTAGCTCTTTCGGGCATATGACTTCGGCCATGCTGGAGCACCATTTTGAAGGCTGTTAGTCGAAGATATCGACCCCGGGAATTATTCTATTGGTCACTATTGCCGAACTTCTAATTCACAGAGTGATAAACACATCAGCATCGGTTGTCAGACAGAGAGACAGACAGATATATGGATGGATAGATAGATAGAGAGAGAGAGAGAGAGAGAGAGAGAGATAGTTAGACTGACAGACAGACAGACGGACAGATAGATAGAAAGATAGATAGATAGATAGATAGATAGATAGATAGATAGAAAGAAAGAAAGAAAGATAGATAGATAGATAGATAGATAGATAGATAGATAGATAGATAGATAGATAGATAGATAGATAGATAGATAGATAGATGGACAGACAGAGAGACAGAAAGACAGGCATAATGACTGACAGACTGACAGATGAATAAATAGACCGATAGTCAGGCAGATAGAAAGACAGATAGTTAGACAGATTGATAGATAGATAGATAGATAGATAGATAGATAGATAGATAGATAGATAGATAGATAGATAGATAGACAGACAGACAGGCAGACAACCTAATATATTAAAATATTTCATTGCAAATGCTATTATGCATGATCACGTGATATATACGCGGAATTTCTTTTACATACTTAAGCCATTGACATTCTAAGAATTTCAGGGGGTTTTTTTTTACCTCCTTCGGAGTTTCGCTCTTTTGAAGGCAATTATTAGTAGCTATATTTGAAAACATTAATAAGGCAAACAAATATTGAAGGCAAGAATTCTGTAAATTAATTAGTCTTAATTAGATTAAATTATTCGGCGCTTGCTAAATGCCATCTGTTTACATCTTGGGACACCCTCGATGACCTTGAGTAGCATTTATGTTTCAACTGTAGCACTGACGGTAAACAATAAACAGCAATTAATTAGATGGAAATTTGAGAGCAATTCTGTATAACGTGGCCAGAGAGAGAAAGAGAGAGAGAGGGGGCAGAGAAACGGAGAGAAGGAGAGAGGGAGAGAGAGACGGAGAAAGAGAGGGAGAGAGAGAGAGACAACATTCCATCTGTCAGTAGCAACACCTGCCTATTTAGAAAGTTTACAGATATTTCCCTCTCATAACTCATAGGTTTGTTCAATAATCGAAACAGAATCGAATCGAGCAATATACATTTCATTCAAAGATTCTATGTTAACCAACTCAAATGCCAGTACAACTGCAATGCTTGTCACGTCAGTATAGCAAAGCAGTGCTATGCAGATTTATATTGGATATATATAAATGTAAGATCTGAGAATCGAAGTGTAGGAAGAAAGTTAGCTTCGAGCAATCCGTAGGAGCAATAGTGGTTTATTAAGACGGAAGGTTGCAAATTTATTTTGATTTATCGAAGAACGATGAGCTGAAATACATTTCTTTTTCTATTCCTCGATAGGCATCCACGGTTGCCGAGTGTGCGAAAAAGAATGCAAGAGTTACAGAATGGAGTATGGGAAATCCGGGTTACATATGTTTCATAGCCAGTGGAACCTGAGAAGTGGTAAGATCCAAGTGAGGCGTATACCGGTGACTGTCCTTCAGGCCAAAGATAACTTGATTAGATTAAAGGCTGCATTGTCGCAAGAAGGTATATGCTGACGCAAAGATTCAATCAGATCGTTTTTGGATTTGGTTTGCAAGATTCTTTATGTGAGTTCGTGTGTTGAAGCATACACTGTTGCGTCTGGAGAGAGTCATTTTCTTTTTATATATATATTCAATACGGAGAAAATGACTCAGGAGATAAATATTTGCGAAGATATTATTGACTCTGTTAATTATTACACTAGATGATAACAGAGTCAATAATATCTTCGGAAATATTTTTCTCCTGAATTATTTGCTCCGTATTGAAGTTATTTTCACACTTGTAACTGCTATGATTTGGCGCAAAACAAACCAGTTGCAGCACCGACTTCAACGTGAGGGGTTAGTGCTTTTCATGACGGTAACACGTGCTGAGGAAGGTTAGGCTATAATGCCAGTCCAGAAACCGGTCCACGTGTTTCCAAATACTTGAATATATGTTGAAAGTTGTCTTCACCCGTTTGCTCGAGTTTCGAAAACGTTTCGAAAACAATTTCAAAAACGTGAATATGACCAATAATTATGTAACATTCATTATATATTATATATTATTGATTATACAGTGTAAAACTTTCATATGGAGACACTATTTGGCGTGGAAGTTTCATAATTTAAGAAGAGGGATTTGGTGTTAGAAACGCAAATAAAGGAAAGTGTATAAATGACGATTTTAGTGAATTAAACAACCACTTCTGACAGGTGAGTATAAAACCAATTAAGTATGATAAATTTGATAACAGCACGCTGCAAGCCGATTGACACGCACAATAGAACTATTTATCCTTTCATTAAAACCGTTATCACACCTGAACATAGAAGTTGTTGTTTACAGAAATAGATAATATTACTTCTGAAACACACCTCAATTTTTTCTTTGTAGTCAATCTGAAATAGAAAGAATAAAGAGAAAAATGGATTTCGTTTCTGAATATGATAAAGGCAATTAGAATGTGATTTAGAGGATATAAATACGAGGGGCGTTCAATAAGTAATGCCCCTGACCCATTTCCCATAGCAGTAGAGCAACGACACTTGGCACAGTTATTAGACTTTTCCTACATGGGAACTACCCAGAGTTATGCATTTCTCCCATCGTTTGATACATCTCTGGAGACCGGTTTTTGTAGAAGACCCCAGCTTCGTCCTCCAACCACGACGTGACTTCAGAAATCAAGGCTGCATCATCTGGGAAACGCTTTCCTTTCAAAATCAACTTCATGGCTGGGAAGAGGTGAAAATCAGAGGGTGCAAGGGCAGGAGTTCATAGCTGCACGCCTGTGCTTCTGATCTGGCGACACGCGAGTTGTGGACCGGAGCGTTGTCCTGCAGGAGGAGGATGCCTTTGCTGATCTTGCCCCGCCTCTTGATTTTGATAGCTTCTCATAATTTCCTCAAAAGTGAAGCATAATAGGCTCCTGTAATTGTGGTACCCTTTGCCAGGAAATCTGTCATCACTACTCCGTCCTGGTCCCAGAAGACTGTGAGCATAACCATGTCAGCGGAGGGCTGCACCCTTGCCTTCTTTGGAGGAGGTGAGTCACGGTGCTTTCACTGCATTGACTGGGCTTTGGTCTATGGATCATAGTGATGGATCCAGGTTTTATCCTGTGTGATCAGTCTTTTGAAAAATTTTGACTCATCTTCTTGGCACATTTCCAAATTCATCCTCGAGCACTCAACGCGTTCTTGCTTCTGGAAAGGTGTTAGCAACCTGGAAATCCATCTGGAAGACACCTTTTGCATATGCAAATGGTCATGAATGATAGTTTCCACAGACCCGGTACTAATCTTGACCTTATGGGCTATTTGGCGAATAGTTATGCGTTGACCTTCCAAAATGGTAGCCTCAACTTGACGGACAGACGTCTCATCAACGGCAGAAGCGGGGCGACCAGATCTGGGAGCTGTTTCCACAGAGTTCCGACTATGTTTGAATTCACAATGCCAGCATTTTACAAGGTCATATGATGGGGCATCATCACCATAAGTTACTTTCATTTCATCAAAAGTCTCCCGTGGTGTGCGTCCTTTCACATACAAAAACCAGATCACTGCTCGACACTCAACAGGCTCCATTTCACACTTGACTCAGTTCAAACACCTGTAAATCAGAAACCACAATTAGTTCAGAGCTGTAATTTGCCACTTAATCTGTAGAGATATAAATAATTAGACATGCAAAATTTCAGCTAGATCAAACAAAAGCAAGTTGGTCAGAGGCATTACTTATTGAACGTCCCTCGTACATATATACTTAAATATATGTATTTATGCACTCATCGATATATATACACCAACAATCATATATACATTTATTTTATATGTGTGTGTATTCGCCACTTAATCTATAGGGGTATGAATAAGTGCACCTTTCAGCTAGATCAAACAACTGCAAGTGGGTCAGGGGCATTACTTATTGAACGCCCCTCGTATACGTAAATTCTTAACAGAAAAATGAGGAAACCTTTTGGTCCTCGCTTTAAACATAAGCATGGCTGTCCTAGCAATGAAGTTTAGTTAACAAGGAGAAGTCGATGTGTAACTTGGTGGATAATTTCTTTCATTGTGAGTCCATTAAATACAAGACGCACATCAATATGGTTACCGTAGTTATCAGCCAATAACGGGCGTATAACAAGCAGTTTCTGTGTTTAATTGGTATCTTGGGCAGGAGAATAAAATAATCACGAATAAAAGCAGAAATATTGGTCTAAAATAGAAAAGAATGTTTAAAGAGGAAATAGCTGTGTCTGTGTGTTTGTGTGAGCATATGTGTGTATACATGTATGCATGTATGTATGTATACATTCAAGTACAAGACAAACGGTTTATCATTGTACAAATAAAAAAGGAATGGATTAAATACAATATGTCAATTATAATGTTGAACACGTGTAAAAGATTATAGAGAAATTAATGTACGTTTTCCAGTTGTGAGAAAAGCGGTCGGTTCTTTCGATATCAATCTCCTGCAAAATAGCTCAGAGCAAGAGAGCTGGGAACGGAGAAAAAAAAAGATAAATACAGGAAAGAGGATGCGGCGAGGACTGCATTTGGGTTTACAGAGTGCAGAACGAGAAAGAAACGCGCACAAAACAAGTATAAATTGGAAAGAAAAGTAAAATAGAAATTGTGTAGTGGTGAAAAAAATATACATACACACACACACATATATATATATATATTTATATATATATATATATATATAATATATATATATATATATATATATATATATAGATATATATATATATATATCAGGAATAGAAAGTAAACGACAGAACGGAAATAAACCAAATCAAATACTATGAGAGAAAGCAAAGAGATATAATCAACAGTATAGTCCAGTTCTTTTCATAATATTATGATATAGCAAAAACAAATTTTAGAAAAGAAAAGACAAGACATGTTGCTATAAGAAATATATCAAAGATTCAACTGATTTTACGGATTTTTACCTTCTGGCAACGAGCAAGCTAAATACAATTGGGTTTTTATGAATTTAATCATAAACATGTTTTAGTTAGAGCAGTCGTTGAATATCTTGCTGTGTAATTTGGAGTGAATATGCATTAAGGGTTAAATCACATTGAACTCAAAAATTAAAAAGATTTATTTAGTTCCGCTTATCAAACGTTTCTGCAGATTACACAGACGCACACACACAAACACACACACACATATACACACAAACGCACACACGTCGCGCACAGACGTCGCGCGCGCACGTACGGGCAAAAGGATTCAGGGAGAGATAAACAGAGAAAGAATGAAAGGAAAAGAATGAAAGAAAGATAGATAGACAGACAGACAGACAGACAGATAGATAGATAGATAGATAGATAGATAGATAGATAGATAGATAGATAGATAGATAGATAGATAGATAGATAGATAGATAGATAGATAGATAGATTGATAGATAGATAGATATGTTTCTTTATTAGCCACACAGGGCTGCACACAGATAGAACAAATTACAAGGTAGAGCTTTTCTTTTGAAGGTTTAAAAAAAAAAAGGGAAGGGGGGGTTTCGATCAAAAGGGATCGTAAAAGGAGAGAAAGAGGACAAAAAAAGGGGGGTTAAAAAAAAGGGGGAGAGGAAAAAAAAAGGAATAAAAAAATTGATCAATAGGGATCGTTATCACAGAAATGTCAATATGAAGTGTAAAGGGGAGGACAGGCGAGGTTTACCCGTGGAAAGAAAAGCCTACGGAAAAGACCACGGTAACCTCGGTCAATGGAGTCACATGTTATATTTCTTTTTTTTTTTTGCGAATAGGCAACTCTCTGTTTTCAATTTCTGGGTTCATAGGATCATGCTCAAGGTGGCTTCGTCATTCATACGTGCCATTCTTGCTACATTCACCCATCTTTTTTTTAAACATTCGCTAGACAAAACTTGCCTCTCTACTCTCAATTTCCTTTTCAAGTGGTACTTGAAGAAGTTGATGAGAGATTGACCAGAGAGGAAAGTGTTTGTCTCCAATCCTTTCAGACGCGTCCTCCAGATACATTCTTTCGCCATAGCCACAAGGATGATGAAAATAGCTCTTCCTTCCCGTTTGAAGGAAGGAG